>NW_020272770.1:240770-269918 GCF_003268045.1 Sipha flava
TAATCTCTCGGTAGCGGTAAAAGAAGTACAACACGTTTTAAGTAAATCAACAATAACTATGTTACATTACTATGTCTTAAATTGGGTTTGACTAAGACGTTATAAAATATGTTGCAGAGGTATGATCAAAAAAAAAAAAATTTTCGGTAGTGAACGTGAAAGCATTCAATAACGATTAACATACTTCGCATATAAAGTGCTCATAAATTATAGTTCGTTTGTTTCATTGGTGGAAAGTATTCGATGTATAAGACGCCGGTAAAATGTGTGCACATTATACGGAATTAATATGCCCGCGCGGTATGACCACAGCAATCACTTTTCACGTATGTCCGAGGCGGCAATAATTTTTTTCAATCAAAACATCAAGACACACGGTCTGCCAAAAACGAAAATGCATTTTATACTATACGTTGTACATTCCCGTCAACTGCCGCTATTATTGAAAAGATAGTTGGAACTTTATAGCATTTTGCACATTCTTTTCTTTACGAATCCGAAACATAACCAAGTGTGATAAAATTTCGTTTCGCATACTGCAGGAGATTGAAAATATGATAGGTACATTTATTTTTCATATCATACTTTTACAAAAACGCGTGTTTAAAACATTTCGAATATTTTAGGTCATTGGTATCGTTTTCAAACCGACAGATTTAATATTTTGGCTTTCTTTTAATTTCTTTTTTTTTATTCAATCTTGGACACTTTCATTTCGTCTATTATTTTTCACACCTCTACGGACTGTATCGTTGTTCAAATGAGAACAATTAATCAGACATAAGAGCATATAAGCACGCATACTTCGTATTTCGACATGACATGATATGATTCCTAATCTTAAAAAGTGAAAAAGTGGATCCAGTAAGGGTTACGGTTTTTCCCCGTATTGCACTATGTTATAAGGGCTCGAATGCCGATGCTTTAAAAAAACCAATAAAAATGTCCTAAATAAAATTCATTTATGACATGAAAATACAATGCCCGTAAAACATTTAATGAAATTCTACTAATTTCGAAATTAGTTTGAGATTGATAAATGGTTAAAAAAAAAAATTAAAAATGTAATGACGACATACAATAGAACTCACAATTTGTCTCTCGATCGGTGACCTAAAAATGAAAAAAATACAAAATAAATACTGTTTACTTACATTATAGGGATATATTTCGACCTGGAAGAGTACCACAAATAATATTCCAAAAAATATGCAAACGTTATCAACATTCGGGCTCCAGTTGTATCTACACAATACGCGACCACCGCATAAAAAAAGACCGGTAATATGTCGGACCAAATGTTCGAGATACCGCGGTTCCAGGATAAATATGTTTACCACTAATACCATACTAATACCATCTAGCCAACGAAGTATAATCAAGTAAAAAGAAAAACCGTCTCTTTGTCCATCGAATATTTTTATTTCGATAAACATTCCAATCAAAATTACTCGGATCCGTTCAGACCCGGGGAACACACATTTTACCGCTCCCCTACCCACTATAACAACAAAAATTACTATTATGACTTTTAACAATTTTAAAAATGCAGTTACAAGAAAAAGATCGAAGGAGAAAATATAACAAAAAGCTTATGTATACAACATGATTTTCATTTTTATTCATATTTTTCGCGGAGTTTAACGAGCTCACGACCACCAGTCCCATTATGGTTGTGTACAAAAAGTCATTAAATAAACGATCGAAGACTAATATGTATTACCAAATGTTATTCAATAATAATGATGTGGTAATTTTTTCGCTTTTGAACAGAATAGTTGTAGACGATTTTTTTTTCTGGTTATTCCAGTGTTATTCGTACACGTGATTTAAATGAAAAATTTTAATTTTAAAATGAGCTGAGAGCGTTTAGTACGTCCTCGATGTGACTACTGTTTGCAAGATCTATCAAACCAGTCTGTGAGAGTTAATAAACCCGAAAGACATCTCAACACTATCTATCCCATATTTGTTAATAAGCCATTATGTTCTTGGAGAGAAACATCAAAAGTAAACGTGGCTTGACCGTCCATCCAGAATACCATTTCTATTTCTTGTGCGAAACTTGAAAAACACGTTGTAACAAGAACAAATGATTATTTTGGTTGAACGGGGAAAACTGATGATATTTAAAATTATAAAAACTAATGGTGGGGAGCATACAATTTTTTACATAGTTTTTATATTAATATCGAAGGTCTATTTGTACCTATATACCTATTCGAACGAAAAATTGATGTTTTTACGATTCCATCATAAATTGACATGTACAATACTTTATACACATGTTAAAATATTAATGACGTTATTATAGTGTAGTATTCATTCTAACCATTTCAAAACTAATTATTTTAAGTCTTCGGAGAGGAATATACACCGAACCACCTTTCATTTATATGCCACTGGGCGTAACTATAAAATTACACTATACCAAAACAATTATTTATAGAAATATACAACATACTGGGCCACTCTATATTAAATTGATTATCAAACAAAAAGACGTAAGATCCCATCTCAGATTACAGACCGTTTTTAGTGCTATTCATAAATAATGCTTCATAAATATTTTCTTCTAATCTAAAATTAAAAATGTAGAAAATATAAAAACACTGATGAATAAAATAATTAATATTGATGTTGAAATAAAAAAAATACAATATAAAAAAGTTTTTAATTAAAACATTTGAAATTTAAGAGAAAGTTTTACTTCACATTTTTAGTAAGAGAACATTTAAAAAATATTTAAACAATAATGAAATTTTACATGGATTTAAAATTTGATATTGATAAAATAAATGTTACATAGAAAAACAATGTAATTATTAAAAATTATCTAAGAATACAAACAATAAAATGGGTAACATTAATTTGACTAAAAGCTCATACATAGATTGTAACTGAATAGGTAAAAATATAATTTTAATGTTTAATCTGGCTTATACTAGTTAACAAAATTATCCAAACATTTATTTATTGCCTATAATTAAATTATGATTATCATGCTTTTTTTACAACTATTTAAATAAAATATATATTATGCAAACATAAAGTTATGCAATCAATATAAAAAATGAAAAAGTAATATTTTCAAGCTATTACTTCTGGTTCCCACGCAAATTTTTCTTTGTGTTTAATATTGTTTATATCATTCATATCTTCCTCAGTAAGTTCTGTGTCTAAATCAAAATTTATTTTTATTCTTTCTGCAGTAATTGATTTAGGAATGATAGCTAAAAACAAAATTTGAAAATTAAACAAACAGTTTTACAGTCAGTTATTAACAATACATTTATTTTATAAATTATGTGAACCTTTTTTCTAGAAATTAGTTTCATTTTTATCTTAAGCTATTTCTTTGGAAGTATTTATCTGAAGTACTTTTGAAATAACTCCAAAAACAGCCCTATTTATAGCAAATTCGAGAGGGATGATTTAGGGGTTTGGAATAATAAAATTCTTAAAAGAATTTGGTTTATTGCTGATTAATTATTTTGATAATTTAAAACTTAAATATTCTATATTTTTATCATATTATTTTAAGTAGAACAAAAATTAAAAAAATGTAATGTAGTATTTACTGATCTTACCATAATTTCTTTGAATAGCCCATCTCAACAACACTTGAGCTGAACTTATTGAATGTTTTTGAGCAATACGATTAATTATTTGATCATTAAGTAATGATTTTTTTCCAGCAGATCCACCCATTGAACTATAAGCCTGTAGCACAATTTTGGAATTCTTGCACAGTCGATGAAAATCTGATGATTGTTGAAAATAAGGATGGAATTCAACCTATAAATGAATATTATATTAAATTAATACATTTAACACATATTTGTAATATGGGTATCATATAATAAAATACTAATTACCAATTATGATTCATGTGTTTTTAAACTTTTATGTTATGAATTAGAACTTTACATGAACAGTAAAAACTTAGTTTTACAGTAATATATTAGTATTATTACATCATATTTAAATAAAATTATACTTCTAATAGGTGTCTCAAAATACTTGAACAACACGACAAGCATTTTATTAAGTCATTATTTTTCAATTTAAATATGGTTTAAAACTAGATTAAACCCTGTTTTAGATTATAAATACAACATTTTTAATAAACAGTAGTGACTCAAACTGGACAAATTGGAACCAAAACACTTGAACAATGAGATCCAATTGTCCAATGTCTTTGGCATTTTAAAACTTTGTGTGATGATTAAAGAAAATAAACACTTTAATAAATGTATAATAAAGTATTTTATTTACTGAATTTTAAAACTTAATTCCATAAAAAAAAAATTAAATAATTAATAACTCTGTGAAAACATTATCAAACACTCCACTTTGTAAAACTATACAATATAAAAATATTGATTCTTTTAAAGCTAAATATATTTGAAACAAATTGTTTAAAGCTAATATATTTCAAAGAGCTGGTAAAGAGCAAGATGTATTAAGCATCTTTAAATACTTTTTTGTTAGGTAGTTAATAATTTAATAAGTTTTTGATCAAAGCATAAAAACAACAAAGTTTTTTTTTTATAAAAATTAAACAATAGATTATAACTACTAAGTAATTCATATACATTTTCATATAATTCATATGAGAATTTCGATTAAAAACATAATTATTATAAAAATATTTGTTTAAAACTATGCAGTAAAACCTCAATACCTTAAGAAAAGTATTTAATACTTTAAATTACATAATTTACCTGATTAACAGCAGGAATAATATTAGTTGGATCATCAAGTATTTCTTTTAAATGTTTTACTGTATAGTTAGATACTCCAATATTTTTTAGTGGCCCATTGCCGTTATCATGTAATTTCATAAGAGCTTTCCATGTTAAATTGCGAAATTTAGAATTCTCTGGACTTTTTGCATCAATACGACCAGCTCCTGGCCAATGTATTAAATATAAATCTAGATAACTGGTACCTAAATTATCTAATGACCTCTGAACAGCAGCTGTGACAGTTTTTTCATCTCCATGGTCACGAGGTGCTATATACAATACAAAATAATAATAATATTATTGTAATCAATAATAATAATAATAATAAAGAAATAATAATATTATAATTACTTCAACTACGATGTCTATGATTAGAGTAAGCAAACTTAAATTTAAAATATATTTAAGCCTTGCTTCTACCACCAAATTTAATGTTTATTGATGAAAATTATATGAGATAAAATATTCCTTGACTATATCCAGTTTATTTTGAGTTGAAAATGTTAGTGTTTAAGTCATATAGGAAATTATTAATAATGTATATAGAGTCCAAATAGTTTCCTATTTGTGTGATTACTTATGTGTTGGTTTATTTATCCGAAGTTATACACTTCAAATATATTGGTACCTAATTTTGATGTAATAAACAAATCTTCACGCTTCAAGTGATACTTTGGTAACAGAACTTTCAGTGCTTCTCTAATGTATTCTTCATTATTATATACTGCTGCTGTGTCTAGAAAATAAAATAAAATTCAAAATTTCAATTATATTTAGAATATTTATAAATAATAAACACATAATGAATCTGACCAGTTTTAAAATTTAACTCATTAAATTCAAAAACAATTATCAGAACTTTGATAAAAAAATATCTCCAGATTTTTAAGTAAACCACTTTAAATTAATTTCACAATAAAATTGTATGAGTAGAATTAAAACTATCCAGTACACAATGCTTCCTTGTCGGCTATATGAAAATTTTTCCTAGTGATTATAAAATTTAAATTACCAAACAAATTTAAAATAAGCAAATATTTTGTATTTTGTATCAAAGGGGAAGGGATTTCAAACCCAAAAATCGTAGATATTCTTCTCTGAACTTTCTCCATCATTAGTCAATTATATAACCATATAAATATAAATAAAATAATGCTCAATAGATGAACTTGCAATTTGTTTATTTTTATTTTATTGGCTATAGAAGGAACATACCAAAATGGTAAAAATTATAAAATCGGATAATTTACAAAACGGTAATTCTGTTCTATTTTTTATAACCGTTTTTAACATGGTGAAGTACTCGAGTTTCAAAAGAAAATATGCTCTACCATCCAAGAACACAAGTTGATATCAAATTTTTTAAATATCGTTATTGAAAATCTGATAATTAGTTTCAATCAAATAGTACTAATAATACTGAAAACTGAATTCATACATTCACATTTAAATTATACAAAAATATCTCGTTTAACTTGTGATTACTCGGATTTAAATGTGAATTATATTTTTAAAACTTACCAATCAAACGATAACCAGCACCTAGAGCTACATCCAAGACATTCAGAATTATTTTTCGGTCAGAAATTGTGTAAGTACCAACTGAAAATTATAAGATATAAATTATTACACTCAAAAGTTTAAAAAAAAAATTATTTATTTACAACTTACATCCAACAACTGGCATTTGGCTATTTCCTCCTCGAGTGTTCAAAGGCAAAAAAGATTTAACAACGGACGGCATCGTTGAACTATTATTGAAACAATTAGAAGCGTGTAAAATATTTGGACTAGTTGCTGAACAAACGGCAAATTATTACGATTGTCTATATTTTTCGTCAAGTCAGCGACCGCACAAGAAACGAAAGAAGAATCGATAGATATTAAGTGTTCGAAGCTTAAACCGAGTCGATCGTCGACGATTAGTTAACAGTTTTAAACGAGCGTTGTTACTACTAATACTTTACACTCAAAGCGAGCACAAGGTTACAGAAGCAGTGATTGTATGCATGTAAAGTGCGGTGAATATGGTTAAACGAGTGCGCGCAGTATCCTTCACCTCTTGGAAGTATATGAATATATCAATACAGTCAGTGTTCTGGTACTTATCAGTTTTCAAAACAGCAATCACATTATCAGCGATCACTTGTTATTATATTCGTTATGCAGTGGGACTATAAATGGGGCAAACATGGAACAATAAATTCGACGAATAGTATCGATTTACGCTCTGAACTATACTTATTCTTGTCTTTCGTCGCCTTTTCGACATTTTTTCATTGGATTCCTTCGCCTACACCACAACATATATACATCGATTAAACATAATTTAAATATATTATACATTTACACGCAGTCCGCAATATTTTTATGGTCTGCAGAGGAATATCTTTGCATTCATATATTTTATCTATGAGCGGGGCCATATCGTTGTTTCCTCCATGCGCTCCTACCGAAACCAACGTAACCAAGAATTACGTCGAGATACCGAACGTAACGTACATTACATTTGAAATTTCAAAACCATTGTGTTGCCAACAGTCGACGCGTTTCTGTCTTGTTTACGTTTCGTCTCGCGAACGGTGGTCACCCGCTACCACGTTCAAGACGATTTCCGTTTTCTTATTGTTTTCGATTTTGGCCGTACACCGTTCTTCTCCGACTCAATCTCTGCTCTATGCGAGAACAGAACAATATGCACAACAACTCCACCCCGAAAGTACTGCGATCGACGGCGAAAATACCCGAGACTCCGGTTTTGGAACGCATTGGATACGGAACCGGTAAGCTTGTCTTTATTCACCAGCAACGTTCTACCCGTTTTACTCATAACTGCCAATGGTCCGTTTAGGTGTTGGCGTATTCAACTATTTGAGAGACGAGAAATCGCCATGGGCAGCAAAAATCGTCAGTCGTCATACAGGCAGAGAACGCAAAGAATACAGCAATCGGCTGCAGCTGGAGGCCAAAGTGTTGGCGTCCCTCAATCATCCCAACATCATCGGTTACAGGGCATTTGTCAAGAGACCTGATGGCCGTGAAGTACATTCTTTTGTCATACCCATCGCTTGAAATGTTATCTGTAAAATTATGTTTGAATTGTGTAGGTACTGTTGATGGAACAATGTGAACAGAGTTTATGTGATATGATTGAAACTCGTCAGATCGATAACCTTGGACCATATCCTGCTGAAAAAATCACAAAAGTAGCTGTTGATATTGCAAAAGCATTAGAATATTTACATTCTTCTTTGGTATTGCATGGAGATATTAAATCTGGAAACATTTTAGTGAAAAGTAAGTCAGTTAATATTTTATTAATATTGTATTAAATTATAATTCAATTATTTTCCTTTGCACAGATAACTTTGAGATTGTAAAGCTTTGTGATTTTGGAGTGAGTTTACCATTAAAAACAGATGGCACATTACATAAAATTAAAGGCTGCAAAGCTTTGTACGTAGGCACTCCTTGTTGGTCTGCTCCCGAAGTATTACCAGGCGAAGAATGTATGGGTGCCATAATTACAAGTAAAGCTGACATATTCAGCTATGGCTTGGTGCTTTGGGAAATGATGACATTATCGTTGCCAAACACATCTACAGCAATTAATGATACATACTATACTGGCATGAGTGAAGACATAGATGATCATTTAGGTAATTAAATCAGACCGAAGTAAACATTCATTAGTAGTATCTAAAACTATTAATCGTCAATTGTATTTTTGTAATCCAGGTGAAAGGCCACCTTTGCCTGATAACATAACAATGGATCCAAAGTATAAACAAATCGTTGAACTCTTCACTATGTGTACAATGGAAGATTATAAAAAACGACCGTCAGCTGCTCAGATCCTAAATTTTATGGGTGTACATTAACTTTATACTGGTGTTCAGATCTCTTAGACACAATTCTAAATTAAAAAAAAAAAAATTGTGGATGTGATTTATATTATAACTTAAATTGTTTTTATTTATTTTGGTTACATAATACTTGATTTTACAATAGAAGTGTACAGAACTACATACTGCCATCAATATGAAATTATTGTAAAAATTACATGTATATTTTGATTGTCTTGAAAAATCTATAGTTTTTGACAATGTTCAATTTTAAATTGCTTTACATTTTGAAACATTATTTTTACTTTAAGAATTGCTAGAAATGTACTCATAAAAATGTATTTTATCTATATTACAATGACTGTTATATTAATTGGTTCAATGTTATTAGCAGAATTTACAGTATATTATTCTGATAAATTACTTTCAACAAAAGTTTGTATAAATTTTGAGTAACCAATATAGTATAACCCATGTTTGTATAATAGTTGTCGAATTGCACAACAATTTGTTAGTAATGGTCTTGTTAATAAAATGTTAATCACTGTGATTTTTAAATGTGTTTCAATTCGTACTAGAATTAACATAGTTTAATATATAATGACTGTTTCAATTTAGTATTTTCTACATAATTTAATAATACCATGATGAAGACATAACTCATTTAACTATAGTAGTGATTCCTCAACTGTTAATAATCCAGTTGTGCTCTTTTTTTGGATTAATTTTATTTGTGGTGCTATGCAGTGAACACCATATAGAACTTGAAATGTGCTTGGTATACAAACTCTAGTTTTATTTTCTTTGGGTCATGGTGCCTCAAGAGCCGTGTGCACATAAACTACAATGTGATTATTAGTTGATGAGAAATAAAATAAAATACTTATCTGGTGGTGATATATTGTACTTCATGAAAATATCAAAATCATTGACTATGAGATGCCTATATCTATATCCTTTTTTTAGATTTATTAGTACAATTACGAGTGGTGTTCTCATGAATCTTCAATTAAGGAAGGAAGGGATTATGAATAATTTCTAGAAAAATATGTAGTGGGCTATCAGCGCAAACTTCCTCTAATCATGACATTCAATAATAATATATATTTAATAATTACATTATAAAATTGAATGTAATTTTTATTTTTTATAATATTAAACTTAATTTTTTAAACTTTTTTACTGGATCATCTACCACTTACTCTGGTGTTAATGAAACTCGTCTATGAATCGTTAATATTGTAAGCGTCGGGTCTATAAAAATTAAACAAATACACTTACAACTACTCTTCTTATAAATTCAACCGTACTTTCTGTTTCTGAATTAAATTTGAAATTATCATTGTACTTCGCAAACAGGTAGAGAACAGTACCTACACGTCAAACCTTGCATTCAATTAAGGAAGATGTATTTCATGATTATCGGCGAAACTTGAATTCTGGATAAGGGGAGACAAAATTTAAAATACTGAAATTAAACGGTAGTGAATAGCAAGGTTATTTAGACATTTTCAATCAACATTATTTGTATTAAAACATTATAATAATTTTTAACTTATTTAATACTTATATCACTTTGTAAGTTAAATCCATTTTTTAATTTGTTATTTATGCGAAAAGATTGAAAACTTTCTCTATAGATCTTTGATCTGCGCATAGCTATTTAAACATTCATTTTTCGGGGACCGGGATACATAATCGCAATATCGATAATATTTATTCAATACAAGTTATGAAAACACAATTGAGTACAAATGCACTTCCATTTTTCAGCAGATGTAGACAGTGCCATCGTTAGCGGGTAGACAACTTATGTAATTTCATAGGGCTTAAAATAAATCTGGAAAGATAATTGCGAATGCATAACGATGACCAATCTATAGGTTCATAATTCTCGATTAAATTGTTCGTAAAACATGTCTCTTTAGCTGCTTACACGTGGAATCTTTCCTTTCGTCAATCGAGACAATGTAGAGACATATTACCAGTGTGTTTTGTTGGTCGTTTGGATTTATTGCTTCGCGGCCGAAATAAGAACCTGTGTATGCTTATTGTGCGTGTACCTATATATGATTAATAGAGTAACGATTGACATAATTGAACTATAGGATTATGGGAATTTAAACGTAAAATGCTAGTGTATTTACAATGTATAATATATATATACAATCAGAAACTAGATTAGACAATGTCCCTTTGTCTCATAGCTTCGCCACTGTTCATAATATTTCAGTAGTGGGTCCAGTATTCGGCGATTGGGTCAGCTAGTAGTTGGTTATTGTAAATTATAGACAAACACGGTTGGTAATCAACTCGTTGATACACACGGCCCGGTAGATCAATCCAAGTGTCTAATTTATCTAATAATATTGTTCGTGTAATGCAAACATTATTAGGTTCTAAATTCAATCGCGGGTTGTTGGTCAGGCCTCATCGTTTTACGAACACATATATGAATTGTTTGGTTTCGGCGCCACTGCTTACATAATATTTTAACAGACAACAGGTATTTAAGAAAATGATTATTTCATAGAAGTAATGCATTATTTGTAGGTTCCTTATTTCGATCCAATTTTATACGCCATAATTGTAATTTAGCTTTTAAAATTCTTGTATAAGAATCAAGATTAAACTATTAGTCACCTATCATACAATTTTAAATAGTCAATTTTCTGTTTTAGCTATTGGTTGAACAATGGATTTTCGGCTTAACTGAACTAATTTTGATTAAAATTGTTGTTTTAACGCTAAATGTTGAGATCTATTACACAAATTATACAAGTATGTGAAAGCCAACAATATAAGTACATATATATTATTAAAATAACTTTAATCCAGTAATTACTTTTTTTTTTTTTTTACTGACTAAAGCTGTGATGGAAAAATAGTAAATCTGAATTCATAAAGTTTTTCAACTGGATGCTTTTTTCATTACAATTCCAAATACTCATTTCATGTTCGTTGAAGCTATAAATTAAATAAAAGCAATGTACAATAATTAAACAAATCACAAGAAAAAAAATTATATATTTGTTAGATTGAGCTTCGAAAATAATAACAACAAAGTCTTACATTAAAAGAAAACAAATAGAAAATAAGAGGGGATGTTTAATAACAATATAACGGAACGTTGAAAAAAAACTAATTATTTTTAAACTCAAACGTGTCGAACATCTGTGGAAACGTAGAAAAAACAACACAATATCTATATATTATATTTTGTACAACACACATAGTCAAAACAATGTTTTTTTCTCTAATGTTCTCGCGACTTGAACGAGTTTACAGGTGGGTAGGGGTGCATAGGGTACGCACGACGTATTTGGTTAGTTTTGTAACACTATTCAACAAAAAAAAAAAAAAAGTAAAATAAAATAAAAATTAAGAAAAACACACTCTATAATAGCCTAACGAAAAAAATAAAAATAATAATAATAAAAATACAATGATATTACAATAAAAACTTGTACGCGCGACGAATGTACACAAGGAAAATAAAATAAACGTAATTATTTTCTTGGTTTAAAAAAAAAAAAAACAAGTCCGTTGCGCTTTCTGACAACTCTCACCATTGGTATCACTCTCTCTCTCTTTCACATACAAACACACATACAAAAACACACACCCTGCTTATGTATGGGTAAAAACAATAATAATAATAATAATAAAACCACATAACTATATAATATAAAAAAATAAAATATAAAATTATTGGTAGGTATAACTAAGGGGTTGAACACATGCGTTTTATCCGAACGAAAAAAAACGTATTTAAAACTACCAAAAAAATATTGAAAAACAATACTTAAACAATAAAATACAATAATATTATAATAAAAATAATAATAATAATATAATGTAACGAAAGAATATAAGAAAAAAAATTCAATATGAATCATTGCGAGCATATACGTATATATGCGAGTACTGTGTTATTGGCACCAACTAGTCGCGATAATCATATTTAACATAATAATACCACGGTATTACCGCGCGAAGTCGTCGTTGTCAAGCGGTCGCGACAGCGGCCGAATTACCGTTGCTCGAATATCTTCTTCCGATCGGCCACCATGCCGCACATGGTTGGCGACTTCAGTAAGATACTGTTGGCTCTCGTCGGTTTCTTTAGATACCTTTTCGGCTCTGCAAAAACATGTGCTCACATTTATAACTAGGTACATTGTGCGATATACTATATTATAATTATTTATTTAAGTATATTTATTTCATATTTATTACATATTACATCATTTTTTAGATAATTCAATGGTTTCTTAAGGCATTTTTGGTTTTTAAATATTATTTAAAATTTAAATAAAATTGTATTACCTATACTATAATGTGATATTTATTGAAATATAACTAACTATCAAATAGTTACTTGAATTATATTCGGAATTCTTTTTTTAAAACATAATTTGTAGAAAAATTATGAAAAATTAAAATAATTTAGACACGAAATAAAGTTTATTGATTTTATTGAATATATTCAACGAAAAAGCAGTTATGAGTGATAAAACAATTATAATATTTTTTTATACGTGTTTTAAGTTAAAAAATTACGGAAATCGATGTATACGAGAAAATGCGCTCTTTTATTTTCATTCTCATTTTCTTAGCTATTCGGTATCTAGCTTGAACGAATTTCTATTCTGAACAACATCGTAACTTATATGAGGCTGACAGAATAGGAATATATGTCATAATAATATTTGTTATGAAAATGATAAAAAAATCATAACCGTCAGATGCAACCATTTAAAAACTGTCAAATATATATTATACTGATATGTAAATATTTAACTGTAAATCGATATAGGCGGTCGATATTTTTCGGAGTTGTCTAAGTTTCTCAAAACTAACAATTTATTGTTATTTCATGCACTTCGTTTAGTACCAAACTCGGGTGCACGCAAGCTGATTTTCGCAGATGGATCAATGCCTTCTAATTCTGATCCACTCCCCCCCCAAAAAAAAAAAAAATCCTCGATACACCACACCATTTCTGCGATAAGTTATCGATAATCTGCGTACATTCAACATAACCTATTTCAATTTCGACTCGTTGCTATGTTTAATACCTACTTATTCGAGCATGAGATATAACAGTATAAATTTATTATATACTTAATTAAATATGTACTTACAAAAAAAAAAAAAAACTATACATCGTTATTATAGTAATAACCTTATTTAACTTCTATAACATAAGAAAATATTATACTATAAAACTTGATTTTCGTCTCATATATATTATTGTATAATCACTCTTAATTTACTATTTATTCGAAGCAGTTTGCTCCACCTAAAACGTAACCACACAGAGTCCATACGCCCAATAATACGTGACGTTAATTGCAGTGTTGGGATGTTTTAGTTGACAAAATATTATATTATACTTTTAGAAAAACGCGACGGCTATACTACAGCAGCATCTCACTATCATGCATGAAACCACGTTCTGTGGTGCATTTTTACCGCATGAAATATACCGTTTCTAAACATGATTTATATACGTCAGAAATGTTTTTGAATTAAGTATTGCTCTCCTTTGTCTCCTTCACCCAACGATTAGTTTGAATTTGATAAATTTGAACGCCGACGCAACCGCGTTAGAAACGTGTCCGACAAAAATTTTTGACATTTTCCCGTTATTATATAAGTCAATTATATATCGCCATTCATATGGTTATATTATGGTTCTTATACATTATTATATACCTATCAAGCTTAAAAACCTTTAACCGACAGAATATTTGAAGGCAAGTTGTATAATATACATTGTTATTTTTTAACGGTATCCTGACTCACGAATGGCCATTTCCTCAATGATTTTAAAGTTTACGTATTATGAAGTATGGCTTTAAATGATAATTCACGGTCGGTACGTAAATAAAAATATATACTTTTCTACAAGTCTATCTACAAGTCCTCGATTATATTTCCCTTTAAACTCCTTTTACAAGTCCTTTTTAACCTTGAAATGCATATAAGACCGAACACTGTTTGAAATTGAAAATTGGGGTTGTTGTACAATAATTACCTGTTGATTTGGTTAGAGGCGAGGGTTCCGTGTAGTACCGAGAAGTCGTCACGTTACCCGTTTTTGATGTAACGTGTGACCCGTCGACAATGGGCTCTAAAAATAAAAAAATTAAACGAACATGTAAATAAATCGAACCGAACAAATTGAATACATTATTGTGATCGACAGTATAACATTACGCTCTGTATCGGAAACATGATTACGTGCACGGACGGACAAAACCATTTTACGGTTTCGCACGTTTTCCGTTTACGTTTATTCACATTATTATAATAAAGTAATAAATATCATTTATTAAACGTAAAAAATGTGTCGTCGTTCGATCGTCGACGTTTCGTTCTGGTCGGGCGGTCAGGGCGGCTCAATCGTTTCCGAAACACTCGAAATCTGTCGTCACCGTCACGGCGTGTTGTTATTGTAATGTATAATATTACAATGTAAAATGTAAATAATATACAATAGTATACATATGTATACATACAACAAACACGGTTCGATTGTGATACGTTCTGCAATTACAATCGTGCGCCGCCGTACAGTAATATACGTTTGCGGACATATCGCACAATCAGTGCAAAAGGGCCGTATATCAAAAAATTTAAAATTTACGTTTTTGGTATACCTGAATTCGTAATTTTTTTTCTTTTTTTTACGAGAGGTGCAATTTATGTAATTATATTTTTAAATCGTCAGTAATACAAATAAATTTATTGTACTAAGGCAGATCGAGAGGTAGCTGAAAACAATAAAGCCGTAAAACGAAATGTAGTCTTTAAATTATACTTGATGATAATATTATAAGAAAATGTCTGGTCTAGTTAGTCATATTGATATTTAGTAGAAGAAAATTACAAATTACTATAAATTATCAAACATTAGAAATGCTCTTCTGAACAATTTAATATTTTTGATATATGGTATTCTTACACTGATAGTGCGATATAAGAGCTACGCTAATGTGTGTGCGGACGCGAATGAACCCGTCACTAAGTCTCCGAAGATAACCGTCACCTTGCCAAAGTGCCGTCCGTGTCCGCACACACACGGCCAGCGTATCAATTTACATGCAAATAATTCGTCTCGGCGCATCGAGTGTAGTATGTACAATAAAACTAAAAAACGGTGCAAGTCATACACACATACGATATGATCGCATCGAAGGGTTTATGATTTTTAATAAGTATCATATAAAAAATATGATATAAATATATATATAATAAATATATATGGTAAAAAAAAAGTAACGATTAATTTTTTTTTCATATAAATTTATATATTTATTTTTAATTGATCGAAAAACGGGGTTTGTCAAAATATTTGAAATCAAATTGGAGGCAAAAATGAAGATAGATAACTTGAGTTCTTCGTTTTGTTTGATTTTATCTCTGTGCGTGCATACAATTGTGAACTAAATGGTTTATTGGTTAAATAAAATGAACCGTAACAAACTCGGTTATAAACTAAAAAAACATTTTAACGCGATCTGATCACATATTAGCCGGACGAAATTTAACATCACATTTCCGCCATCATGTTATAGTCATTTTATCAACAGCGATATTATATAACGGATACCAAGGAATGAAAAATTCGACTTCGATCAGTTTATTTTCATAAAAATGTAGAACGACGATAACGATCTAATGTTATTTTATATATAAATGCGAGGTATTAGTGGCGTGAAACGGTAAAATTACTAAAACACGCATGTACTCCTTATAATGTGTATGCATATGTGTATATATATAAGTATATATATTATGTTTATAGTTAGAAAAACCACTCGGGAACATGCGAACATTATCGTCGATGACAATAAACGTGCGTTTTTGCGTTTTATTGCAGCGAGAACCAACGGTCCGGGATAAATGTACCTATAGGTAAACATATTGAAGTCGTTTAATATACGTATCGTGTCCGCAGACGCACATTCAAATAATATTATTGTCGTGTAAAGGGTGTAACACATGTAGCTCGTCGTGTAACGTTATATCGTAGCGCGTACACGATTACTTCGGAGGGGAAAAAGCAAAAACGCGCACGACTCATTCTTATACATCGAAAAGATATAGGAGAGAACACGGTACACGGCAATGGCTGCTTAGGAATACGTACGAAGACTGCCCGCTACCGGAACCGAAACTTTATAGGGGTTACCTAAATTATAATACCATACACGTACACTCTCTCAACCGGATGAATCAATTAAAACGAACCAGGATTGCATTTCTTCGTGGCTGTAAAATTACAGGACAATACGAGACAGCACTTCTCAGAGGCGGTTTAAACATATACACCTTAACCGTGGCAACTTTACGTTTCGTTTGATTTACTTTATAAGTCAGCAACTTAAACGTTAAAACTTTCGCAGTTTATCACTAAATTTGATCACAAATTAACTTGTGTACCAAATTTTAATTAATTTAACTGACATTTTCATCTGTGATATAAAGTGTTAAGTTTAATAATTTTCGCCTTAGATTAGTGATTGCTTTTGTGTACCCAAATTGTTAATGCCCTGGTATAAGGTGCTCACATTACTCCTATATCGCTATTTGAGATTAATGTATAATATGCATTAAATATGAAACTGATCTGTTTAAATCTAAAATCGAATTTTTTTTTTTGCATCTCCTCTTACCATGAGATTCAGCAGTCTTAGATAGTTTACACAATCTTCGATGGTGCACAATTGTATATATAGCTGTGGGAGACAAAACGTAGAACATAAAACATGTATTTACCCGAGGATTACCGTTCGAAAATATTTATTTGATTATCAATGTTGTAAAAAAATCTTTAGACTATTTATATAGTTTGTATTAACAGAAGCTATTTTATGAAGATCCTAAAGATTGAAATACACCTCTAACCGGAATCGGCCGTAAAACTATTTCTACTCTAATCATATTAAGAACCAGAACCGAAGCCAAACCAATAATTTATAAAGAAAAAAAAACCATAACCAATATTTGGAAAAAGTTCCAGCTTTTCCTTTGTTCTATTCTAGGAGAAATTCGTTGACTCTGGCCCTAACCGCCAACGGACGACCGTACATTGTTAACACATGTTACTTTCTTTTTGTGGTTATACCTTGAGAACGGCTTCTGGCCGAGATGTGCCGCAACTTATTTACCAGCGCCACTACAACGGGTCGGTCGACCCGTGCCACCGTCGCATCGTACTGTTCAAAACTGTTCAAAATACTGTCAAGCGATTCGCCATGCTGTAGTGTGCGGTCAAGCAATAAAAGGTATAAAAAATGAATTATACAAACAGGGATTATATGCATTATCATATTATTTACATAATCATATAATACAATTTATACTACACTGCAATCTACGATTTAGTATATTATTATTATATTATCTATTATATGCGGTAAGGTTTTGGTAAAACGAATATTAGTATAGGTATACTCATCGACATATCGAACACTCAAAATGAAGGGAAACGGAGAAAAAGATTATAGTAAAAAAAAAAATCTGATTTATTAGATTAAAATATTTTCCGTTGTTAAAAATTAAATAATTTTGGCTCGAATAGTTAACTCACTAAAACATATTTCTATTTGGTTTCTTTTTGGCTCGAGATGTGGAATTTACCGAATACTTTTTATTTATTATTTTAATTCCCCCTCCCCCTTAAATTTCGAGATATCGAGAGTAGGTGCGGTGGTGAGAGTATAACGATAAGTATATGGCGTGGCATGATATTCAACTAGAAGAACGGAGAAAATTGTAGTGCTTCGACGTGCTGGAGTAACGGGCCGAAACGCACAAACGACCATATCATTATTTATATTTGTTCGTGTTATTCATAATAATTTTGTATTATGTCTAATAGTAATTTAATACACGTGTGTTTTTATTTATATTCGTATTGTCGTTAAACGCACGTAGACTGTGTAATAAACGAGACGTGAACGGTTCATATAGGTATATTCAAACATAGTTTTTGGATTTTGTGCGTTTCCAAATCATAATAAAGTGCATGATTTTGTAGGAACTCGTTTATGGAGATGCTATCGATTTTAGGATTACAGGTGAAACAAAATCATAAAAAAATCTTGTTACAGGGACAATGTATTTTAATAGTATCGGAACCCAGTCAGAAAATATAAATGTAAGCATTAAAATATAATTATAAACCGATTAATGTTTTTAACTTGACTTTTGTACGTTTTGACTGGACTGTCAAAAATTGCATTTAGTTTAACTACAGAACTATAAATTTTGCTACAAATACTAGTACTACTAATACTACTAACTACTACTACTATTACTACTATTACATTAATACTAATACTACTGCAACTACAAACATTCAAGAATAAATGTTTACTAGAACTTTATCTACGGTGAAAATCAGCGGATAAAAAGTGTCATGCATTACCGCGTTATACATCGCTTGCTTGCACTCCACTTACCAGTATGTCTTGCTTCAATCGGCTGAGTTCAGCGTCCGTTGTGATCTCAAAGTCCGACGACATGTTATCGTTCGTCTCTGACACCAAGTGTGCACGGAGCTGCTTATTCCTAAAAAAAAAAAAAAAAAAAATGTGCATACAGCAAACGTGTAAGATTAGTATAAAATAATATAAACTAATATTAGTAGTCCATAACAAACGAAAAGGAATTAAGATAGGTGTTTTATATGAATAAACATCAGGAACAATCGTACCTGGAATCTAGTTGTATGATTTGCTGTTGAGCTTGTGCCAACTGTGAGTTGGCCGATTTCAGTTCTTCTTCCAGGTTTGCCGACTCCACGCATTTGATAGAATACTTTTCAGACAACGAAAGAATTTCTTTTTTGATTTCTTCCATTTCGGCTCTAAAATAAAAAATAGGTATACTGCCATTGTAATATCTATGTGTATATGTGTGTATAAGGATGCTTAAGCAACGACGTACTCGTGTTCTTTATGTAGAGCTCCGATATCGTGATTTGATTGAATCTTTTTTAAAAATTCCGTCTTGAACTTGGTCACTTCCTTTTGCACTTCAGCCTCATGAGCTTTTCTCATTGCATCCAACGCTTTAACGAAATACACCATCATAAATCATCATGTGACTTTTGCTATCTAATCGTTACCGATAATTTACTATTTTGTAACTGATGCTACTTACCGGCCAGTGTTGCATGCGTTTCTTCGGCGAGTGCCTGATCTTTTTCTAACTTTAAGGATTCCGTCTCCTGTCGGTGTTTTTCCTCAAGTTCAGCGATAATACGTCGGTGCGAGTTTTCCATTGCCAACAGACCTTTCTCGCATAATGCCTAGATCACATAATTAAAATCAAATTCTAACATGATATATATTATCTTAAATTGAGACAGTGAAATTTGTATTATACTATAATTATAAACAATTCAATATAGGTTTTTCATAACATACCCTCAAATGTTCTATTTCTGTTTGGTATCGGAGTTTAGTTGATTCTTCTGTCATAATACTGTTAGAAGAGTCATGTGACGCCAACGATATTTGATAAGATAACCTTAAATTGTCCATTTGTTGATTATATTCGGAGTCCAATGCACTTAATCGTTTTTCCAATTTTTTTATTCGATCCTTAAGTACGACTTGTTCTTGATCATTGACGATCATTAATTTTCGTTTCTCTTCTTCCAAGCGACTTTTCAGTTCCGCAATGTCCATCTGATGCCGTGTTTGAACTGTTTCGAGTTCGACATCACGTTCTTGTTCGTAACCTTTGATTTTTTCTTGTAGATAAATACACCTTTGGCATTCTTGACATTGCGCTAGATACATTTGTAGTGAGGCTATCTGCATGCGTAAGTCATGGCATTTGTTGCAGACATCTTCAATCCAAGAAGTGGTTTTGTTTTCATTACGCAAAGGTTGCGGGTCGGAAACCGGTCCATTCAACTGTCGTTTGTCGATTATTTCTTCCATACATGACCTAAGAGCCATTACTTCAGTTTCGACTCCACCTAGACTATCGTGTAACATACGCTTATCGTCTATTGGAGGCAAACACTGACACATTTTAGCCGCCAAATATTGACATTCAGATAGAGCTTCATCTTCATTCATGTCAGTCTTATTTTTTGGAGTTTTCTCCACTAGATTCAAGCCAGACTCTAACATACAATGGAGTACTGCAACTTCAAAGTACTCTTCCAAACAGCTTTTGTCTTCGATACGCTTTGCTTTAGTCGGTAAAGTTTGTACGACTTCGTTGATTTTGATTTCCACCAAATTTCTGACTTCGTTTAACCAAGTTTCTAATTTTCCTCTATTCATTACACACTGAATTATCATAACACTACCTTTATCTGATAAATCTTGAGTTTTGAAATAATAGTCAAGTGCCATATGCATTTCTGTGTCAGTTACAATGTCCTCCAAACAGTCATAAGCAATATTTTTTACTTCATCAACATCCCATTTATACTTTTGTATTGTACTCATTCGATTATCCATAAATTCAATAACTCTTTTTTCAGTATTATTTTTTATACCAACTATTTTATCCACTTCAGCTACTAAATCAATATTAGATTCTAATCTATTTTTGATTCGGTTTGTAGATTCAATTGCTATATCATTTTTCATCAACTGTTTTAATTTGTTTAAAAATACTGATTCTGTAGCAACTTTTTCAGCCAATAATGTTGTTTTGGATTCATCATCTAGTTGACCTTCAGTTTGAAGTTTTCTTCTCTTAGATGAAATTTCGCTCATTTTGGAACGCCAAGCACATTCGATTTTGTAAATTTCATTTTCTTTGGTATCGATACCGTCTTCGACGATTATATTCATGGTATCTGAATTTGCCTTTTGTAATTCAGCAACGCGGTTTTCCAAGGATGTCATCCTGATAAGCACTTTCATTGGTTCACTACTTGTAGCGCTATCTAATGATTTTCGTCTAAGCCTCGATGCAACTGTACTAGCTCGACATCCAGAGTCTTTTGATTCGGTTTTTTCTATTGCATTGCCATTGGTTATATCGAGCTTACCGATTTTCTTTTCCAAATCAATCAGTTTCTCTTCCAATTCCTTACATATAGTAAAAGATTCACGACCTTTAAGTGATAAAGAACGACGTTTTTCTCGTCCTTCTGATTTTGTAAGTTTTTGTTTCAACAACCGAATCTACATGGAACAAAAATTATTAATATTTATTTGCAAATCACATAATGTATTAAATATTTTACCTGTTTGTCAGCTGCTGAAAGTTTGGTGGTCAGATCCTGAATTCTAGCTGCCATCATAGATGCTTGACTTTCGTACGTTTGCTGTCTAATCTGTAAATCTTGGCGAGCATTAATCAATTCCAGTTCCAAACAATCGGTTTGAATATTTGACTCTCTGAGTTCTCGTTTCATTGCTCTAATTTCCTGGACAGCTTTTTCGAATCTACATCTTAAATCTTCATATTCTTCAACAACCCTAAAATTAATAATACAGTTAATAATATTTAAATTACTTATTATTAGTACGTACATTTTTTTAAAACTTCATAAAAATACTAACCTTTCTTTATCCATATTTTCGGTATCTAAATCTAAATCTATATTCGTCAAATCACTAAGTGAATCTAAGCTTCTAGCTCGACTATCTCGAATAGATGCACTGATTGGTACTGATCGCCCTTCTAACTCACGAACTCTTCGATAAAGAGATTCATTTTCTTCGATTCCTCTAGCTAAACGGTCAGACACATCTGCCAGCGAACCCCTAAGTCTAGAAACTTGTTCTCTAGTTCTTTCTAATTCTTCAAGGTGTTGTTCAGATTCATTTTGTACTGAACACAAAGCAGTTTCCCAGTTTTTTTTTTCGTCTCTGTAACTGTTGATACACTATTATTATAACAATTTTACAGGTTTATTAATTAATCATTAAATATTTACAGTTTCTTCAGCGAATCAAATTCGACTAATTGATCAGATTTTTGTTTAATCATATCTTCAGCCATTTTTAACGAAGTGCCCATTGTTTCTACTTGCTTTTGTAATGCTAACACATCGTTCTTGCGTTGCCGTAGTCTTATCAATTCTTGTTCAGCATTACTCAACTGACATAATACACCAGTCAGTTGCTTTTTGACATCAACTAATTCATCAGCTTGTTTTCCTACTCGGCCCACTAATGAACTTCGGTCACTCTATAGCATAAATTATATTTATTTATTAGTAATATTATCATTTAATATATATATATATATATATCAAATTACTTTGGTATCGTCAGATTCTGCACATGACGATAGTAAAAGTTCATCGGATTTTGAAGTTTCAGAAATACTTCTTGGAGATACAGGAGGTGAAGATTTCGAACGTTTAGCTGCAAGAGTTCCTCCAGTAAATATCCTACTTCTAGGCCCACCTCTTGCTCGTTCTTTAACTTTTGATATTGGTGTTCGGTTCAGAGGAGGCGATGGTGGTAAAGTATCACCCCAATCACTACTTTCATGTCTTCCACACTCAGATGCTGTTCTATACTCGTCATCTGATGAAAAGATGACCGATCTTGAAGAAGATAATGTACCATCCAAACTAAAATATAGACATGACATCATATTATTATAGATATTATTTGTTTATATTGTACTTACGAAGGTTTAACCATCATATTTTCTTCTGTGAGTCCAGCAGCTCTCCGTATAGCGGATATCCAATTAGTTCGTATACCAGAAGTTATCGCTGATAAAATAACTCTCTTATCATCCCAAGACTTCAAGAATTGCAAGAGTGTTAAATAGATTGTTAATTTTCATAAATTTATTTATACGTATACATTTTTTTTATATTTAATACTTACAATTGTCTGAAACCCATAATTCCTGTTGACTTGCACTTCACTAACAGTAGTCACGCAACTTAGATCAACCACACCATCTAGGATACCTTGATCTTCAGCAGTAGGGTCACGATAAAATAATAATGCAGAACCTCTGAGTACGAACCAATGTTTGTTCCATTCCTTAATTAACACATTTTCATTGTTAATTAAATTAATGACTGTACAAAACATTAATATTTCACTACTTCACAACTTACATCTGATGTACTTCCTTGTTTCATAAGCCAGCCTTTCTTTATGTTTAATAAGTCTTCAGTTGGCAAATCAACTCTCAGTTCCGAGCTAGGGGAGTATCGTAAAGATAAATCTAACCCACAACCGTCTGGATCACCACGTACCTTTTTATATTTGACTTTCGATTATATTTTGTTAATGAAAACTAGTATAAATAATAAATATATACCTGGTTTTTGATTGTTAACATCTGAATCTCTCATATGTTCTATGTTTCTAGACTTTGATAATATCCCATTAGTTATATTACGAGGATGTAACCGAGTAATCGAGTCTGCGATTTCTTTCAGCTTGCATTCACTTTCATACTCTTCGATCAGTAGTCTCCTGGTAACGCAATCTAAAAAAAGTACAATAAAATTAAAAAATATTTTCTTCAATAACCATTTTGAATTAAAATTACCAGTCGAATCGGTTTGATCCCATCCGGAAGATGACGTTTGAGACAAACTGGAGTTTGATCGATGTTGTTCGGTAGACCTGAGTCGTACATTGTCTTCTGCCCGAACTTGTTCTCGAGTAGGCGGTGAATTTGAATAAACTATAAGTGTATATATTATTATTGGATATTTATTAAATACATTATTTACATTTATACATTGAGCATTTTTTTTAGATTTTCTTACTTTTTCGGTCGGTTTTACTTGTAGGAACCGTAGCTACGATTACTGGTGCTGTTGATGAACGAGGTCTTTGGTCAGATACGATTTGTGTCGAAGTCACCCATCCTGTCGTTTGCTGATGACTAGCCAAATTTGTACTCGTAGAAATGGTAGCGGCTAATAAAAATAGAATATTTATTGACATTATTGGATAATAAACGGCCATGAATGGAATACATTAGAATGTTATACGTATGTATGCCTGATTTGTTCACTATGATCATAAATGGCGCACATTATTATACGAATTATTTGCGTGGGCAAATTTCTAAACCTATTTATTTTATATTATTCCACAATAATAATAGGATTAAAATATACGTTTAAGTGTAATCGCTAGGGTATAAAATATAATGATGTATATAAATATATTTATATACGTTATAATAGTGTGTAGAACGGATTAGCGATTAATTAATTCATTTTATGCGGTCGAGCAAAGAATATTTTTCACATTAACTTTAAAAAATTTAACAATAATTGTTGACTAAGACAGTCGAAAGATAACGCATATAATGCGTATTAAATATTATCATCATACCGTAGTTGGTCGTAAGGCTATTCGTATGCTAAGAAGTGTACGTAGAGCAACCTCTGTAATGAATAAATTCGTATTCATATTGAATACTTATATGAAAACGCACACTTCGTGGCCGACGTATATGACCTAAAGGTTCGATAAAATATATTTACACGCGTATATACATACACGCTTCGTCATAACGGATTCGATGCGCGTATACGTTTTTAAATACATATTATGTACGAGCCGACAGGTCAAACACTTGACGATTTTATACGCCGATTTTACATATCTAACCTAAGGCGCTAAATTTTCGAAAAAGAAAAAATGGGCACGTGGCGTGATGTTGTTCAACACCGTGCAGGAGTGTTATGAAATAAGATAAGATTTTACGACGAACGAGGAAAAAAACGAGTTTAAAAACACAATGGAAAGTTTGACACATCGCATGTGGATTTATCCGAGGGTAATAAAAAAAAATCGTCTAATGCATTGGATACAAAAAACAACACCACACACGCACGATTTATGTTATGAGATAATCCACTGCGGCCGCGCCGTTGTTAGGTAAGTATATTATAATACTTGTGTACGAGGCAAATTTTTGGCGTGTGCTAGTGCGTTTGAACTGCACCCTTGAGCTTTGGTTCGTTTAATAATAACCGGTCCCGTACGCGCGCATTTCATGTAGTTTTCGGGTTTATAGACATGCGTATGGACTTGGATCTGTTCGATTGCCGTCGGTAACTTTCTAAGCGAACGGACGTCGCTAAATACGGCTGAACGTGTATTATAATAAAATATGAACGGCGCTTGTTCACACGATAGTTTTCACATCGACCAACAACGACTTGTCCGCGGACGTCCGAATGTTAAAATATTATTACATATCGTTGCGCAGTTACGTAACGTGGAAAGAACATGTATAAACTCTCAATGAGGGAAACGATGAAATGCGTAAATTTTAGTAATTTTCAGCCGAATCTCTATACAGTTAACGATAATCTCTACGAAATGAATGTATTTTATAATTATTTACAATACAATTTATTACGAATAATATGGAATATCAAGCAATGTACACATTGCTCGGGCAATTTCAATTTCGAATAGAAATAAATTATTACCAAGTACTAAGTACCATGAAAAACATGAAAACTCGACTAGTTAATCGTAAATATCAATTATAGTTCATATATTGTTGTACTATTTTATAGTGTTTTATTATGATTTATTATATATTGATACTTTTATCAGTCTGATATAGGAAAACAATAGATATAAAATAAAAATAAAAATATATTATTTATATCAATATAAATAGTGAGTAAGAAATGTTATATTGATATTTTATATTTTGTTCTGCTTTATAATAAAATTGTAATAAATTATTAGTAAAATATTGTACAATTATTTATTTCTATCTGAGATTAAAATTAACGGGCCAGGCGAAATCACCCGAGTAATGAGTAAATTGTCCGGTATTCTATATACATAATATAAGTATAAACATTATAATGTACATAATATTATTATTCGTATTACTTATTACTTTGCGTTAATAGACATATAAAATATTATATTTTGCATACATTTCATTCAGTAAAAATCTGTTTTTCAAGTGATAAACATTATATTTATACCTAACAAATTTTTCTAAATCATTAAGTTCCTCAAAGAAAGAGGTTAAAGTTACAGATCCCGGCTGCAAATATATCATTATATTATTTCATCCAAGGTCAGAAAGAAAACTTGCAATTTTCATCACACTGCGATTAGAAGCTACGTATACTTGGTCCACGCAAATCAAAAAAAACACATGTCAAACGTACATACAAATTTTATAATATGTTATCGATGACTTGAAAAATCGGACACGACATCGTCCCGCGAGTCATTTACCTGGGTACGTTATAAGAACACACTGGGATGTAATACAATCCTCGTTATCTGACCGTTCAATCTGAGAGAAGAACACATAACACATATACAACAACAACAGCAACCTGTAATAAAAGACAAATAGTGCGGCCTCCAGCCTCGGGTCGTGCTTCTTTAACTGCAATATTATGTGATATCTTCGTAATATTTTTTTTATTATTATTATTATATTTTTTTTCGTGTATCTACTTAACGCGTGCACGGTTTATTACGGAAGGTACGAAAAAAAAAATATCTGTTGGTTTTATCTTTCGTAATCACGCTCGTCGTCATCTCGGCCGCAGCGGTGGAAGTTCATGTACTGTAGTAATAGTAGCCAATGGGCGAAACGTGTTTTTTTATTTTTTTATTTATTTTTTTTTTTTAATCAGATCACATTCTGATTTTCCGTTTGGCAATCGCATCAAACGAGTACAATATATTATTATGTGCATGCGGGAACTACTATCGTGGTCACCAATTCCGAGTCCCGAGAAACGCACAACGCGTGTGCTGCAGTGGCGATCGGGCGAAAAGTACATATATATATATAGCATATAATGTTCACCGAACGAATGCACACAAATATGCACAGTAGCCCGTTAATTTCATATTTAATGTTCGTCCGTATTCCCCGCGTTGAATAAGCAATTTTATCCTCGTATATATGACAAGCGTGTTGAAAATAATAATACAATGCAATGAATAAAACTAGATTGTATTAATACTATACGTATCTATGTATTAATGAACACTGAATATACCGTATATATATATATATATATTTCAACTGCACCCACAAGTCGAAATAAAATTTACTACATATACATACAGTGGATAATGCGGTATTAAAAGAAGAAAAAACGTAATCGATGTACACGTAAATATATTACTATAATATACTCAGTCGATATATAGTAAATTTAGAATGCACATAGGACGATCTATTCTATCCGGTGTTTTTTAATCATGGTTCCATCAGATAATACTCCATGACGGAAACGAGACGCGTATATCGGATTTCAAAACGATATAGACCTACAACTTGTTATTCTCGTGCATTGATTCACTTAAAACCAGTCGTCGTATCGATTGCACAAAATAACATACCTAGGTATATAATAAAATGTACAAGTTAAAAATTAATATTCTATAAAACGTTGGAATATTAATTTTTCTCCGGACGTCTGAAGCGCACAAGTGGTGGAACGACGTCGTTATCTGTCCCTAAACAATAATATATACGCGTACTAGTATTATATGGACGTGTTTTAATAATAAGAAATGGGTCTACAACTAATAATAAGTGTATCAATATACAAATCATCTCAAATGCCGACCGCGTGGCTCTTCGTAGTGGAGTCTTAACTGATGACCCTTGCATAATGGACAATAGGAAGTACTGAATTGTTTTCAAACTATGTTTATGAACAGAATAAAACCTTATTATAACAAAATGAGTTTTGCTGACCAGAGTTTCTTAACGAGACATTCATATGGTATTTCAACAAAAACGAAAAAAAAAACTGTTAATAATTCTCTGACCGTATACTAGACGGCATGCCATAGACGTGTATTTAGACGTGCGAGTAGAAACCGGACGTTTACGATAACAATACGGTGATGCGAGAAGACGTGTGTATATTGTTAAAAGAGACTTAAACGCTCGCGTAGAATCCTTAGACTACAATAATAATATGATGGCTCGTCGTTATGTATTTTACGGATTGCAGATGTACGTGCGTTCATTTCTCGTTCCGTCAAAAAACTCGACAACAGACCAGAATAAGGGGATTTCGTTCTAGCGTTTCCTCAAATAAAAGGCGGTAAAAAAATTAAAATTAATACAAAATTAAATAGAAAAACACCACTATATACAATGACGACGAATCATTTCGATTTTACCGTTAGAATAACCTATGCGAAGTGACCCGCCCAGCCGATTAGAAGCTCATCGTGCATTGTACACGCATATAGCGACCAGTGTTTGCAAACATTTCACTTTCTCTGGCGCAATCAGTCGCGTTATTGGGCTGCTGCAACAAGAAGAACACCGCCTGCCTAGAAGGGGATATTATCAGTGGCAGTAAAAGAGAAAAATAAACAATATTTGTAAAACAACTTTCTAAGCACATGTATACAGCATGTGTAAGCACAGAAACAAACGTGTGATATGTCGACAGCAGATGCTGCGGCCAGCACAGAGGACGTAGTAAATCTATGTATCCGATTATCATAGAACAATGTATATGTATGCGATAATATGTGTGTACGTGATTAAGTGTGTGTGTGTGTGTGTGTGTGTGTGTGTGTGTGTGTGTGTGTGTG
>NW_020272770.1:269928-390137 GCF_003268045.1 Sipha flava
GTGTGTGTGTGTGTGTGTGTGTGTGTGTGTGTGTGTGTGTGTGTGTGAGAGTGCGTAAACGGGTTAGACTTGGTTCTTATCTCTCGCGGGTTAGGTATATACTTTCTCTCGGTAAACACAGTCCCGTTTGCCCAGTATCGGACGCATGCAAAACGACGCCGATCGGAAAAATACTCCCTATCCAAGATGGACACGACTCTTTCGCCCGTACAGTGGAAGTATAAGTCTTTCTGTTGTCGCTGTTGTAACCACGATCCTCATTCACAGACGTAAATAGAAGTTATCACACGGTCATCTGAAAAGGTATAGAGTGGTGGCGGTGGCAGTGAAAGGGCGCGACGTCTATGTTATGGAGATTAAATATTTTACGTTTGTAAGCACGTGTATGTATATGTGTATATATATATATAGGTATGAAGTGGAATATATACACAGCTCGTGTCAGGATTTTTTAGAAGAAAACTAACATATTTTTAAACTGCGAATCTGACGACTAACATTTACTATCAGTTTTAAACACGGTGAAGAGTATAGTCTCCTATACACCGCGGAATCTTGTTCTTATTGCAGACATATGAAACATTATGCCTGGGTCCAGTTTATTAACTATTTTAATTTTCTTCTCATAGTTTTATATCACTTGTTCCAGCGCATTTCAACAATATATATGTCCACATCCAACTCAGAAAATACAAGATTAAAATCGCTTCCAATCAACAACATACGGAATTATTGTGATGAAAGTAGCTACATAGGATAGAATTGGTGGAAAATTAGCGAAGTAAACATGATAGTTGAAAACAATTACATAAGAATAAAAATGTTACGTCCTACATAATTATATTCGACAAATATAATAAAGTGATTTCGAAACAACGACTGTTGATAAAGTCAAAACAAAATTATTATTACTCAAGGTATAATGATAGGTATATAAAAATAAAACACTTTACGAGTCTATTTCAATTATTTGTCTAGCAATCATTTTCATATTATCATTAAAATATAAGTTTCGACAAATCGTGGAAAGCGCATATTCATTAAATCTACTACATCATATATATAGTAAGATATTTCGTCGTGAGTAAACCCACCATCTCCGAAACAGCAGTTAATTAACTCAACTATTCCCACAGGAACAAACGTTCAGATATACATGTTAGGTAGTAGTAATGTGCAGAGGTAAGTAAACGTAATATACAACCATGGTTCTGCAGTAATCGGCTAAGTATTTAATCCGAATTTTCGATAATTATCAATATAACGCTTGACTATAGGTATTATATATACTATGTACACACTTACAGTGACGTAACCAGGGGGGGGGCTAAGGGGGCTATAGCCCCCCCCCCATGAGCCGTGTTTTTATGTATAATGTATCTTGACTATTTAATAGAATCAATGGATGCTCGTTTTAATCAAAGGCTTATTGATGTTATGCCACTTGAAGGACTTATTCCGGCTAATTTAAATATGTATGACGATAAAAATATTATAAAAGCTGCTAAAATATATGTCCAAGATCTCCATGATAATACTTCATCTACAATCAGAGCTAATCTGTTCATATGGAGGCAACAATAGAGTCAAAATACTATTCCAAAACCGAATTCTGCTCTTGATTCACTTTCTCATCGCACCAATCTTCGACCTAACATTAAAATACTTTTACAATTATTCGCCACGTTACCAGTTACCTCTTTCACTCCGGAAAGAACGTTTTCAGCACTTAATCGCTTAAAATTTTTTTTAAGAAGCACTATATCGGAAAACAGACTGAATGGGTTAGCTATGGCTTATATAAATAAAAAAAAAGCAATTCGATGAAAGTGAAATAATAACTGAATTTGCTAGAAATTCGCCTAAGAGGATGCAGCTGTCAGAGTGGAGCAAAGGACTGAACACTAAGACCAAAATTATTATTATTATTATAAATTATATATTAATAAATATTTTTAAAACTATACTAAAATGCTTGAATTAAGTTTAGAAACTTGGTGGTAGATGGTGGGGGGGGTTTAAGGTTGAATTCTCGTATCCTCTCTTACCTTACTTATCCAAAAAAGTGGTTAGTCCCCCCATTTAAAAATCCTGGCTACGCCACAGCACACTTATGAAAAACAAAACGATTACACCATTCGAGGAACTCCAACAGAGGACAATAGTCGGTGAAGAATTGCAATTTTTTCCACGATACATGATACACACACACACACACACACACACACATATATATATATATACATTGTAAAATATAGTTGGTTATATGGTTAATGAGACTTTCAGAGCGTGTGTTTTTTCACGGTCGACTAAAAGTGTGACATGGCGAAAAGTGTAGAAAGGACCTGTTGTGTCTCCGTCTCCATGTGAGCGATGTCTGTCCGGAGAGGACGGTCTAAACCACGTTGCCTTTTAGCAGCTATACGTGCATATGACTGTACTGATGCACTGGAACCGAATGGATACTTTGTCGTATACAATTACGCGTGGGTGCCACAGATGATTTTCGGGTGCAAAAGTTTTACCGTTGCCTCACGATTATTGTATCCGATAAATATAATTGATTATAATATTATAATATATTATGTAATGTGTGTATTATTATTTTCATTGTACAAATGAATCCCATGCTAGAAGGGTGGAGGAGCTCGTCCGCGATCTCCGTATAAGTTGTCGTTGTAGATATATACAGGTCCTGTATTTATAAAAACGTTTCGGTCCAGCAGTCAGAGCGTAGGCAGGTGTTATAGGTATTATACGCATGTAGTTAATGCACGAGGAGATAGGAAAAAGAAAAACTTAAGGAAAACATAAATTAGAAAACCTTTTCTAATTGCATCCTCTTTCGGCAACTCATATTAAATATGTGTTTGCATATCGATTTTACAGCAGAAGACTACGGAAAGAGAAATCCTGCAAATTCAGAACTACATAATATAATATAATAATAATATAATAGACACCAAACCAGAAAAAAAAAATTTAGCCTGAAAACCGGTATCTTCATGATACAGTTATATACACGGTGATAAGACTAGTAAAATGACTGTTTCGCAGGTCGGTCATTTGGAAAGATATTTTGGGGGGTTTTAAATTATCAATTGTCTCTCTTAATTAAATATCACTTTTTAATTTTGATAAGTCCATTAAACATAAGTTAAAATATAAAATTTGTTCATTTAGTTTTTGAAACTGTAAAAATGTTTTGATGATGACATGATATAAAACTATATCTGTCTTAAAATTATTGTACATCATACATAATAAAAGACATTTCGGGGAGGGGAGTTATAAGCCATTAACCCCCTCCCTGGCTACGCCACTGCCAACAAGTATAATATATTAATATTTTGATATAATTAAATAATATGTTTTATATTTTATGTAAACAAGTAAACCAACAATGATCAACCCACAAATAGAAATATTAAACCCTGTTATTTTTACGGGGAAAATGATTTTTATTCACCGATAATAATATTATTAGCTTGTTTATAGTATCAAAGTTTGATATAAATAAGTTTATCGGCATGGCGAGGTTTGATTGATTTGGTCACGGTAATCGAATCGACCGAAAAAAAAGACAGCGTTCATTTGAAATTAATGCGATAGAATCAATTTGGGTGATTACCTAACGACTACGACTATATATTTCAATATTATCAGTCGTTAATATTTAAAAATTAAAAACTACTTCAAGCGCTATATTTTAAAAACGTATTGTACTATGGTAGTGTAATTAAAATTTCATACCACATACAAATAAAGAATGCTCTTTAGCAATAATAAAATATAGTAATAATAATAGATGTATGTGTGTGGTGGTTTCTAGATACTGAAAATTTTTAGGTGTTATTGAACTACATATGTTTTTTTTTTTCCTTTTTGAGTAAACAGCTGCGTTTATTGAAAATTTATAATTTATATATTATATATAATAAGTAAATTTAAGGAAGGATTATAACGCAGACTGTGAATTACTTGGATAAAACTCACAGTAGTGTACCATTTACAATGCAATTAATTTATTATATTCTGTACAAGCATGTTTTACAAGCTAAATAGATCTCTGCACCAATTTCGTTTGAGGTGTCTTGTAGGGTTGTCTAACTACATATGTTATACGCATTACCTATAATAGTTAATGCGTCGTACCGTTTTCTTATCGTATACGTATAATAAATACGAATCCGTTGGCCGAAAATAAATCCGAAACACGAACAAGTATATCATATATATTCTACTACGTATATCTAGACAGACAGCTGTTTTCCGGTCATCATTAGTTGACTTAAATCGTACAAATAGTATACGGACCGTGGAAAATATCGGTATACGAGCAAACTGATGGTGGCCGCAAGGAAGTCTTAACGGTAGAAAAAAATGTATATACTGTTGTTTGTGCATGGTAACTATTTTCGAAAAACATTTCTCTTTTCATTGTCCAATGATAACGTTTTTTTTTTTTGCCGATCGTGTGAATTTTCAGCATTAAACACAATTTTATATGGTTTTCGGTACGTCGTGACTACAAATCTCCAAATCATGTGTCGTATTTGAAGACAAATTTAAAATCGACACCAATCACACGATAGGCGACGTGGTATCTATAATTGTTTTTCGATTGATACCGTTGCAAAGTTTAAATTGAAAAATAATAATCGATTTTGATGAAAGCCGAGAGGTTATATAAAAGGGCATAAGCGAAGTAGGCCAAAGATACATAGTATCACATATATTTCCGAAGTTTCGATGAGTTAAAAAACGAAATTGGATAAAAAAAGATTAATCCTGTTAATTCTAAGAAAAAAAATTAATACCACATTTATTTAAATAATTATACTGAAGGGTTTTTATTTTTAATTTAACAAACACAAAGAATTGAAAATTATTCAATGAACAATAGGACATAAAATTCTATGTTGATTACATTCTGGAAGTGCATATCTATAACAATAGAAAGTGGGAAAATAGATAATAATGTAAGCCAAAAACAATTTTTTATTGTTTTCAAAGTATTAATAATAATTACATCAAATAATTATATTAACCACTAGGTGGTTAAAATACAATTTTTATAAGAACCAAAAGTAGTTGGTGATAAAATATTATGATTAATATTTATTGCAAAAATGTGGATAGTAAATATAATTATATTATTTAACTATCACGTCATTAATAATACAAAACGTTATGCAATAATGTACTTGATATATTTAATTAATGAAAATAACAGAAAATTGTACTTTTTTCAACATAAAATTGAAATAAATTAAAAAAATTATATAAGTATACGTATATTTATATTTACTACTACAGTAAGTAGAAAAATTTACGGTTTTTTTTTTTTTTTAGTAAAATGACGTTTGCTGCAATAAAAGTGAAAGTAATTAATGTAGAACTTAAAAAATATACGAGTTCCGTTCACTGCAGAATTAACATAATAACTTCATTGATGTTTAAATCAACCGCATTACTTAATGACATATTAAGGCTGTGGTTTTTTTTTATCAATTATTTAGTTTTATATTTTCTATACGTGTTTAGTGAGCGAATATCACTTGAAACGAATAAGATAATATTCTATTAAATACTTTTAGAACGTTTAAAACCGTGCATAGATGTCATTGACAATGATGTCGTAAGCGATACGTTCATTTAGGTACTTACATTATAATGAGACGAAAGAGAATAAGGAAAAAAAAGAAAGAAAGAGAGAGAGAGAGAGAGAGAGGAAAAAAGAAACTAAACGCAACATTAAAAATTTGACGTAATTTATAGAGTGCACACTGCATACCACTAAGGTTTATCGATAACGTGCTATAAATGAAAACACATTTCGCGTGAACCTTTTTTTGCGACCGACAATATTATATTTAGGTATTATAAATAATATATTATTTATGCTACACAAATATGTATATTTATATGTTCATCTCGCGCGCTTAGAATGATATACGCTTACACTCAACTAGTTAATAATAATTTTTATTTTGCATCAAGCGCAGATTTATCGCAGGCGCACCAGCTGCAGGTTTGACCCGGAGGGATGCGAATGAGCGAGCGCGTTTGTAAATAGGTGTATTATTATACTCGGATACGATCAAACTTCCATCGCCACTATTGCCACTACTGTACACGTAATTTACAATAAACGGATGACATTTTTAATTATATACAATTAGATAATCTTTGCCTAATCAAAATAATTTTTATAAAATTAAATAAGTTAAATGAAAGATGAAGAAAATTAAAGGATGTCATAAATAATATATTCGAATTTGTGATATGGAAACAAAGAAAAACAAAATAGTCAGGATTCAATAATATGTTGTCACAGTTCAGTGTATGAAAGTGTTAAACTGATTCAATAAAGCAAAAAATCAGAGGCAAATAACCCACACAATACCAAAAAATAGAGGAGCTATCAAAAAAATTTAAAAAATATCTTCAGAAATACAGATTCATAAATTATATTCAGATATACCAAAAACCTGTTAGAAAAAGAGGAAGAAGTAGACCTCTCAGCCATACTAGAATATAAATATCATTAAAATATTGATATAAAAAAAAATAAGCAAAGTTCTTATAATAGTGATGGAAAATTCATCACAGGACCATAAAATATATTGGAGAAAAGGAAAAAAAATGTTGGATAGTTTTTTAGTGTAAAGATATTATAGATTCATTAACATGGACAGAGGTATTTATTCAAAATCGACAAATCAGCGTAAAATTAGCGGTTTTTAATCATAAGATATTTTTGTTTGTTCTATTAAAAAAAAACAATAGATGCTGTTTTATTTATTTATTTATTATTTTAATATTTGTTATACCGTACGTCATAATCATATATTCGTTACACAATATACCACGTGAATTTCGACGGAAGAAATATTTAGGGCACGCGTTAAACGTGTATATATTGTGTTTATAATAATAAATATTATTAACATTATTGTCCATCGATATTGACATTAAAGTTTGTTGAACAGCACTAATGTTTATGTTGGACTTTTTATGTGATATACAAGTAATACACTGACGTCGCAGGAAGTTATTCACGCGCCGAGAGACGTAGTTTTTCGATATCAGCCGTGGTGGCATAGAACAAACATACTTAGGTATACTAATATGCTTTCCATTCGTCGTAGATATTATTACGTGAAAATAAAACCTTCAATGTTTCGAAATATACTTTTATTTTTACGATACATCTAACTGTACATACGGTCTGTCCGCGGGCGATGCGCCAGGATCTAAATATGCGTACAAAAACATTCCGGTGAAATATGTTTTCGGCTTTTATCAGACGAATGTGTGTATAAGTAGATATGTATAATATAGCCACAACGAATTTGCTTCGTAGAAATGAAATAAAAGAAGAATAAAATAAGCGACCACTTCAGCGCATATGCTCACAGTGAGTTTTTTTTTATTGTCGTCGATTTATGTGATCGTTATTCACATACACACAAACACAAGCATATACATAAAAATCACTCGATGGTACAAAACGATGTTTTTTTATATAATTCTATATAAGAGGACAAATCCCTTTTATTTGGGAGGGATTTAATTGTATATTTATGGACGACAGCCGTCACCCTATACATGTGTGTTGGTATTCAGCTCCTTCGATTTAACAGTATAAAAGTATAGAGTATATACATAAAAAATATGTATAATAATAATAAAACCCACAAGATCTTCATCGGGAGGTTTCTTTCAATTTCTCATTTTTTCTCTCTCTTCTACTCCCCCGTGAGTAGTGTATGCACCTGTTCGATGAAATTGAACATACAAGTTTTTATATTTTTTAGTATAAAAAAAAATCTATCATTCTTCTGCGTAGTTTTTTTTTTCGTTTAGTCACATGTCGACTAAATACGTAGATTTTATGCAGAGGTATAGGTACGTAATACTACGTGTATATATATATATGTGTGTGTGTGTGTGTTTGTGTGTAATTAGGTGTTTATGTTTAATTCACGCGTGTACGTAAGTCATTATGAAAACTTTGTAATGTTTAACACGCAGTTAAAAATATATCAATCGTTTCGCTTACACAAAATTTAGTCAATGCATTTATTCTTATTAAGCATATATTGTTCTTATAGATTTAAAATAAAAAAACTGAATAGGTCAAAAAAAAATTAATTAGGGCAACTAAATTATTATTATTATTATTACTCAGTTTATTTTATCGTGTAGTAAAAAAGATTGGTGGGTAAAATTATTCATACATAATGTGTTACATTTTTATTAGATATAATACTATAAGTCAACGGTTCTCAAACTGTGCTCCGCGGAACCCTTGGACTCCGCGGAAGAAGTCTAGGGGCTCAATGGGCATATATTAATTATCTAAATTTAAATATTATTAAATTTCTTAGCTATTGAAAAAAAACACTGGTAACCTGAATTGCGCAACGAGTTATACATTTTTGTGACACCAATTTTATTTACAACTAATACAACTAAGATTTCTCATAAAATTTGGTTATTATGACTTCATAACTTGGTTGGTATTTTCACAAAATTAAATGAAGTAAATTTATTAATACAACTTTGTAACGTGGTCGGAGATGACCAGTTAAATATATGATATTCAGGGAAGGTTTTCTAGTCCTTGTGAATATATTATACCGTAGCTCGGGAGCATAAAAGGAAAGATCTTAATATTAAAAATAAATGTAGATTGATTTAGTTTAGTTATTATTATTTAATATACATAAATAAATATGACTTACGGACTATGGACTACATCAAGACAATATGGAGTTCAGCTACATCGAAAGAATGTTGTGGCAGAACTGCCGCGACTTAATGTAATATCGTAAACATGTAAATTAACGTGATGTCTACTCAGCAATATCCATATTACATGAGTAGAAATTAATAATATGTAACAATCATTACATTACCCCTCTCCTTTTTTTGAACTTACATCTTTACAATTTATCCTAAATTTTTTTTTTTCAAATATAAAAATATAAGTAAGTGAGCACTGTATGATTTGTTGATGATGGTCCGATTGATATGATTTAAGATGAATGATTCATTCTTAACTTTGCTCGTCGATTTGTTCCACCATTTAGTTGTAAAGACGGTATGACCGACTTATGATTTTAAGGAAGAGGAGAAAATTACTTCACCGCGAACTCCTGGCCGATGTTCGCAGTTAACAACTTCAAACTCTGCAGTTTCTCCGTCATCACGTTGATGAAACCATAGACGCATTTGGACTATTGGTTGTCTATTTGTTTTTATAGTTGTGCTCACTTACCCTATTTTTACAATTTTTGGACATATAACATAATTTTAATACAAAATTCTTTAATGGTTCCATTCAACTCTTTTTTTTTTTTAAACACAGATAAAAAAATTAGCTTTTACAAATATATCATCCAAACAAAAAAATACTACAATTTTTTGGCATATTATTTTAAACAATATTTTGGATAAATATTCTCTTTTTTTTTTACAATTTTGTCATTTAACATAATGTTTTGATACTTTATAATAGTAAAAAAAATTTAAATATATTCCTTTTAACTATTTTTTTAAACACAAAATAATTAGCTTTTACAAAAATATCATCCAAACAAAAAAAATACATACAACTTTTTGACATTATTTTAAACAATATTTTGGATAAATATTCTCTGTTTTTTTTTTTACAATTTTTTCATTTAACATAATGTTTTGATACTTTATAATATTACAAAAAAAATAAATAAATATTGCCTTTTACAAATTTATCATTCAAACAGATACATACAAATAAATATATAATTCTTAAAAAAAAAAAAAAAATTATGATAAATTGTATAGATGTAAGTTCAAAAAGGAGAGGGTTAATGTAACGATTATTACATATTATTAATGTATACTCATGTAATATGGATATTGCTGAGTAGACATCATGTTAATAATATGTAACAATCGTTACAACTTAAAATGACCAAAGTTTTCATAGCAAATAACAAAATTCGAACTTTAAAAAAAAATGAAATTTTGAACTGTGTGGTTTTCTCAATATGAAACATATAACTATTGTTGTCTTGAATATAAATTCCTGATTTTCAGGGCTCCGTAAATTTTTTTGAAAACAAGGGCTCCCCGGACAAAAAAGTTTGAGAACCACTTATAGTATAAGTTTATTATTTGCGAAGGACATTATTTTACTTACTAGGCAATGTTAACAATATTATATTCTTAACATACTAATCGGAATAATTGAATCACGGAAATTAAATATTAGAAAATAACTTTCCGAATAAATATAGTGCATAAGAATTTATTTGAATAGCGGTCTGGGTTTATTTTATACCTTTTAAATGGTTTCGATACAGACGTACAGCATGCGTGAAGAGCTAACCACATTTAAAATCATTATCAGCATTATACAATATACTGAAAACAATTTATTAATTTCACGAATTGTATTCGTTTAAAATGCATTTGGTATAAACGCGGATTGACTACGGAACGATGATCAGCCGTAATAAAACGAGCATCTTAAAAAAAAAGAAATAATATATAATCGACGATGATTAATCTTATTGATTCGACACGGCGTCATAATTCGGCCAAATCGAACTGATTATTTATATCTGTGCCAATTTACACTTCGCGCATACATAATCTACATGAATCTTACACGCGGAGAAATCGGTTACATTCACCGATTTCAGAGGCATATCGATGACAGTCTATCGTGCTTTTTTTTTTTTCGCATCGAAATCTAGTCTGATATAATAATATGCGCGCGACCTAAACCAACAAAATCGGAGAAGTTTGCGGTGAGTGCAGGTTAATAATTGTCACGAGACAGCGACACGTATTCTTTTAACGTGTCCTTTTACAATCGTTTCTCCTGTGCAGGACCCCGCGTTCCACGACCGCGAACGAATACCAAAATTTGAGTGTCACAAGCAAGTTCGACAGCAGCGATCTATTTGCACAGTGACCGCGATTCGACGACATATACTTGTGTACCTTCGGGTACCACTGGCGCTCGCATAGAATACGGTAACCCATACACGAGGTTCTCCCGCGCGTCTTCGCACCGTACAGGGGGGCCTCCATTGTACAAGGTCCAAGTATTAATTACACGCGGACCAACGAATGTGCAGTTATATTGCTATAATACTATTACTGTTGTTGTTGTATTGTGTTATACTTGTGTATGCGCGCGCGCGTGTACGTATCGCACACCGCATATAATATTATACACGCGCGCGAAATCGTACGCGGCGATATTTTTTCCACACGTCTCCGCCGTCACTATTTTCATTAAGAAAACTAGGCCACCGCAGGAACACGCCGGTATGTATGTACGTATATATACGATATACTAATTAATGCGGGGCCGTGCGCTAAAAGAAACGTATGTATAAATAATACATACACACATATATATATATATTGTATATTATGTGGAAGAAAAAGATTTGTAATACCGGTGCGCGCGCGTGTGTGCATCCGGAGCGGTTTCATCAAACGCCTAGCACACCGTTACAAACGTGTACGATCACACACGCGCGCGCACACAACGTTTATTTTTTTTCTCTTCCATTTCTATCCGCGACATTCATTAACCATTATATATAATAATACATTATCCTCGGTGCGGTGTGCACGAGTTCCGCTTTTCACCGTGTTATACGACGCTCGGGGGAAAAAAAAAAAATGTTTATTCCACCGCGGTAAACCGTCGAAAAAGACAATCGCCGCACGAAACAAACCCGTACGGACATAATTATTATCAACGATATAGCCGGACAACGACGACGTGGTGTGTTCATAGGGGCAAGTGAACAATTCTCTATTAACGGTGTCGGGTTTCACTGCACAAGCCTTCGACTACATTGAACTCTTTGTTTTTCGAATCGACCGCAATTAATATTTTTCCTTCGATGATTTGAATACGCGAAAAATGACAAATTTCGCAGCATCGAATGGTGATAAGCAGGGCTCGGGAGTTAAAGCATTTGCTTATTTTTATGGATTAACATAAAATGTAGCGGAGTGCTATAGAAGTACGTACAATTATGAAATTTGAAAATGATTTTTTTTTTTTTTTGCTTTTTTCAGCAATTTTTCAAAAATATTCTTATTTCCAGTTTTTCTGATTATTTTTGTTTATTTGACCAGTTCTTTTACGTTTTTATAGTTTTCTCCTGCAAAGTCGTTTTAATAGAATTAAAATTAAAATTAATTCTTATCTACGTTATCATGTAGTTCGTCGTCCAAGTCATCGTTGTAGGGTTAACAAAGATATTCCAACGCTGAAAACAGAACTGAGTAACAAACGTCAGAATGATTAAGAGCAGAGAGAACAATTTACATTTTATTTTTCTGAAAAATCCCTTAGAAAATCCATAAAGTTTTGAAAGTGAAGATTTATTTTTATTTTGTTTGATTTTTTAGTTAGAATTGTATAGTTTTTTTTTTTTTTTAAATAAATATATTTGCTTAATTTAAATTTTTTTATTTTTTTAGTGCTTATAATGATGTTTTTAAGCACTTATTTTAATGATTTTAAATGCTATAAATTCCGAACCCTGATTAAGACACCGATATTATATTAAACAAAATCTGCAATGCGCGTTCATACACCTCTGCATTTGTAAATGTTTGATAATCTCAGTAAATTTTTTTTCCACTAACTCATCAATGAAACACAAATAAACTCAATATGTGACATAATACTCGTGTAATAATCATGAAAATGACATATTGAAACCAGGTATAAATATGTATGCTTATAAATTTCGATTTGATATGTTTTTTAAAAAAATAATATATAATTATATCAGTTATCGATATTTATGATTGGAATATAAAAATTATTAACTGCTACATATAAAATACAAATTTAACATTCATTAAATGCGTTCGATATTATTACATAACACAATTACTTTGAAAATATGTTGCACCATTAAAACACCACATTTCCGCGATTATCAATTATAACTTATTGCAATGTAATTAAGTAAAAAAAAAAAATCAAGAAGAAGACGAATTATATTTGTGTTTCACGCTAAAATATGATACAGGCACAAAAAATGAAATTAATTGTCAATGATATCTTCTAGATTGTATTTTCACAGCTATAGAATTTCACGAAACCACTTAAACAAAAAACTATCTGATGAAATAATAATTTTACTTTTATCATTTTTGTCACTATATCACAATGAAATTCACTTCTTAAATTAAAGTATTGTATACTTAATAAAATTATTTATTCGACAATTGCCAATTCTATTAATTTTAACAACAAAAATCATGAATTTTTGATAAATTTTAACATAGTACAAGGGTCAAAATTATAACTTAAACTGTATGATAATCAGCAATAAACCATCTTAATAATAAAACAAAATTAGGGCAGGCTAGATTTGAACTAAAACACCTTAATTGCAATCGTTACCTATATTCATTAGTAAGATTTTTCTAATTTCTAATTCATGAATAGGAAGTAACATGAAAATAAAGATTACATTTGTTAATTAAGTCTTAAATTATATAATGAATATATTGAAGTATAATAATAAAAATAAATAAAAGTGTACTATGTTACGACCGTTACTATTAAATATTATTTATTAACGATAGTGAAATAACAACTTTATTTTATATCTATATAATTTTTATCAAACGATATTATAAAACAACCTCAGTTGTAACCGAACCTGAAGTTTTGACATGGCAGAGAACGCATTATATTTCGTTTAATTTTTAGTGACAGTTAAATTGTAATTAAAATACATAAAATTGTTTGTGTAGTCACTGTAGCGTGCATAACATTTTGAGTTTCCAGATGATATTTAACCGGAAGTTGATACACCGGAATATACTTTATTAGTCATTACACGTCGTATGTATAAGAATCATTGTTTATTAATAATTTTGGTTATGCATTATTTTTATTCTTGCTTGTTAATAATTGAAATGCCATACTATGTATAAAAAATATAAAAAATATTACAGGACATTATGACATTTTACATGAATTACAATTCCTTAAATATTATATTATACACCTATAAAACTAACATTTTCGAATACAAGTAACTACCTATATTTAATTTGTAATTTGAGTATTACAATTATCAGTATTCATTATTGTATATCAATTAAAGTGATTTTAACCAAACGGAAATGATCATATTATATATCAATAAATTAATACATAAGTCTAAGACTACATGCAAATACATAAATATATCGATATCAATACATCTTTTAAAAATATTTTTCCCGTTATACTAGAATTAATTATTTAAACGCATCACGATAAACTTTTTAACATAGAAATAATGAAAAATTAGTGCAGAATCATTGCAGAATTAAATATTTTTCTTATGGTTAATTCTAAAATTGAAAAATAAAAACTCGTAAATGCAAACATGCTGAGAGTACATATTATAGAGAACTAATTAATTGACATTTGTCAACAAAAATATATTTTATTATACTACATAACTGGTTTAAAGCTCTTATTTTTAGCAAAATATTCAAAAATCTTCAATCCCAGCACATTTCATAATCGTTTAACTGAATTCAAGTATAAATGACATCTGGTTTGAAAGTACAGGCTCGATAATAATATGAATAATTGGTTTAGCGTTAGACATTCAGTGAAATGATTTTAATGTCATATTTTTTGTTTCGAAATATATACATCATTATATTTCTAAATCATGTATAAGTATGTTTTAAACACTATTATATATTTACCATAAGAAAATAAAAATTAACAAAGAAACATTGGCAATCATTTTGCAGGTAATATAACTAATCAAAAATGATTTTAATGTGTTCCGTCAACACGACGTGCAACACAACACGAATTTAATATACAGGGGATAAAAAAAACTGGCTTCACAACAGATTTAACCTTTACCATCATCAACGTTAAAAAATTTATTTTATAATGCGTATGCAAAATTTCGCAGTAATTGTGACCGAAACCTGACTGTTTCATGTAAAATGACAAAACTGGTTTTTACCAAACCTGAAATTCTATTTCAGAGGGCGAGAATTTTCATAGCGTTATAGCTTAAGCTTCTAATTAAACTAAAAAACACCGCCATAGTCTCAGTGGCTATTTTTGTTCAACATCAATTAATTTTCATACACATCAGATAAAAAAGACAATTTGGGTCAATACATACATTTTAAATGTATCTCATGTGCATAATATTTTATCATCGTTATTATTATTATTATTATTATTATAACAATTATTAATCAGATCGTGAAATCCACGAGAGAGGACGATGACCGTGGTGGAGGTTTTACGTGTAGGAAAAACGCCACGCTTTGAATATTGAACACTGTCGAGACTCTTCTTTCAACACGTTTGGCATGTGCGTCGCGTCCCATAGAATTAAAAATAATGCGATACGCAAACGATCGGGCTTACGAAAAAAAAAAAGAGGAAAAAAGAAGTACTTCACGCCGAAACGTAGGCACGTGGGCAACGGTGTCTTCTATTGTTGTCGTTGTATCAAACAATATAATAATAAGAATTCTGCGACCACAACATGATTAAGAGATTAATGAACACAACCAGGACACAAGAGACAGGCTATGGTCTTATTTAAAATTCTATGTACAAAACTCCTCACGTACACATACGGCTGAAATGGAATTCAGAATTGCTGGGGAGTGTGTCAATATATAAAAACTAACATAAAGATAATTTATGAAAATATTCACAGAATCAATAATAAAATGCACTTAATATATTAACATAAGCAAATACATATTATAATCTTTCAAAATATACATTAGGTTTTGTGTAAATAATAACACAATGGGAAATCCAAACGATTGACTGAAATTATTTAGACTAAAGAGTAAACATTCATTTTATTTTGTATAATGCACACGTATCCACAAAGAATAATAATTTTTACACAAATATTATCTGCATGGTTTATTTATGAGTTGTAATATTGTGGTTATAAGAATCTCTACAATCTTATAGCATCTCATTTTTGCGGTTTTTAGTTGGTGAGAAATTGGATTTTATTTACCAAAAAGTCAAATTATATAAAAAATACCACATGTTATGTTCTAAAATAAATGTTCTTAATACATAAAGTATATGCAAATAAAATTGGTAGGTGTATCTATACAAGGGAAAAATTGTATCATTTACAGGTAATACTACTAGGAAAGAGAAATGTGTAAAACACATTCATTATTTATACATGTATAATAAATGTATGCAAGTTTGTTTACATGCAACTACAGTTCATTTAAATACCAAAACAAGACCATAGTATTATGGTTAAGAGCTCAGCGGCTTAATAACGTATTAATATATTATATATAGGCATTTGTAGAGCGTGACAGTAATGCCAGAAAATTATTAGGTCGCGGTGATGTTCGACGTCTTTGTGGAATTTAGAACCAATAAATCTAAAATAGTTTCCCGCTTGTGATTTAATTTATTAAAATAATCTTTGGAGTCTAGTTGTCAATATGAAAATGTACATAGTTGTAATATATATAATATAAATAAGGTTTAAATATCTGTTATTTGTTCATTCGTACCTTATGTTTTATATAAATGTTTTCGGATAAATGTTTAATAAAACTTTAAAAAATATTGCTCGATTAATGAAAAGATGATCATTCTATATGTATTTAAATAAAGCAACCAGTTTAACCGGCATCTATCGTGAACCCGTTACACAATTGCTTACTATTGCCTACACACGCATCAAATCCAAGGATAACACGAAGACTACTGTATAATTTCAGCGGTAGCTAGCCAAACATTCGAGCACCATCCGCCGGAAGTAAAATTTAGATTTTTTTTTTGCATAATGAACAAGTACAATACAAACAACACTACGTATACAATGCATTGTGCAATATTCAACTTACCTCTAACGACTGGTCCATTCAGAGCGCCGGATGTAGTGTTTGGACCTGGGAACGTCGAGTTCCGCTTATGCTTTGGTATGCCATTGGTCGTTGGAGTTATCTGAAACAAAATGTATAAACATATGAACATATGAATACACTAGAAAAAATATACTCATGTACGTCTATAGTTATATATTCAAACAAAATAATGTTAGATATGAAATTCTTAACTCAAATTGCATTTTAATTAAAGAATAAAAGTTATATATTGGCCGAATATATTTTGACATTAAACAAATTGTTCAAATTAATTCACTCCATTTGTCCTAAAACAATTATAACATAAAACAATAAATACTTTCAAATAGTCTTATGACAACATCCAATATTGTACTTAATTTTATTGTATTTGAATAAAATACTTGAGTAACATACAAACATTCTTATAATTGATATTTTAATAAGGTGAAATTTAAATAAAATATCCATAACTATAATTTAGAAATCGACAACCAGCTCGTTTGAGAAGAAATCGCAAACATTCAAACGTCGATTTTAGAAGTGTCCTCATATTCGTATGTTCATTCCTCCAGACACAATTGTATCGAGTAACTAATGTCCTTTATAAATTATTTGAAAAAGAAGAACACATTATACTGTATAGTTTATTTCAAATTAAGATCGTGATCTAAATCACTCAAAGCACTAAGCTCTAACAGGCGCGCACGCATAATAATAATGATAAATTGTATATGTGCAAACGAACGGGGCAAAACCCCTACGCCCACACCACACATTCCGGTCAAAGCCAAGATACTCAGGCGCGTATCTAGGTTTTTTTTTTAAGAGGGGTGTTATTTAAAATAAATCGAAAAAATTATATACAACAAAATAATAGTTTTACGGATACTTTATTGTACAAGCATACAAGTACTTTAGTATATTATACATGAATATCTGTTCCGAGATAAAAAGTGAATGCGCCATTAAAATATGTAATCGCCATGGCTTGATTTTTTGACATTTTGTCACTAACTTATCTCACAAAAAATTATGTAAATCAACACCGGCAATAATTCCACCAACCCTAAGTCGTCTATGGCAGTAATAAATCACACACTGTTGCACGTCAGCAAAGCATTTGGTTATACAATTAACATGTGATTGAGCCACACTGCAGCAGTATCTACTTGTGAACGACCTTGTGTGAATATATATTTCTATATATGCGCAGCAATCAGGTACATATAAACACCACATCGCCGAAAAGCATTAGTCATTTTTTCCTTACCTCTGTCAGGATGGCCGCTGCGCGCGCGCGGTCAAAAACGCGCTTATTATTATAAGACGCCCAAGGCAAATTCCAACATCGTAATTGGCCAATCGTGATCGAGTTTGCTGAACATCAACCAGAATTGTTTCCCTCCCGATTCTAAAACGATCCTTGTAATGTTTATTATATATGTATATATTTTTCGATATTGTTTTAGGAGAAAAAAATTGTCGTTTGTCGGTCTGATGACCGCGTCCCTACGAGGAAAACGATTATTTTTGGTAGTTTTTCGCTAAAACGACTACTGTGGGTGTCATTTAGTAGACGGTATTTAAATTATGCTTAAATCCGAAACAATAAGAATTAATCATTGGTCACGGTTCGTTAAAACGTCTGTATAGGGTCTTAATTAATATATAAAAGACAATATCCAGAGAAGCAAAAAAACGATCTGATTTATAACCCACGTGCCAGTGTTCCAAGACAATGAGCACCGATAAACTGTATACAAAATTATTAACCAACTAATCATCGTCTGCTGATATTCCTAAGTGGTTTCAAATATACAATTATAATATAAGTAAACTGAGGGTATTCTTGCTGTGTAGCACGTTGACCTTTGCAATACACCAAATATAATATATTTTAAAACATTAATGACTGAGCTTTTAAATTATACAATTACGTTTTACGCGTAATATTATTATTATGTCCATTATTCTTTATGTCCATAAAGAAATCCTAGAAAGGTCTAAAGTTGATTTTGGAATAATAATCATAATCGATAAACATGAATTGGATCACAATAATGGGCAGCGTAATGATGCTACCTGATGGATAATAACTTGTTAGAAACTTCTAAAATATACTTGAATACCCCCGACAATATGTATCGATATTATTCAGACATGAGATTTTGAAATTACAATACCACAGATCGTTTCCATGACATGTATAATAGATGTTATACATACATATACATTATATACGTATTAGGTACATGTATTATTACTAACGATGAACTAGATCACATAGCCTGTCTAAAACGGACCGAAACAAATCGGCAAAGAGGGAGGCCGATGAATCGTACAATTTCGCTGGCACACGATGTAGCCGACATGTGAACACAGTGAGACTAGCAGTATACATCACGATCAATGGGAGGATAGAACCGCAATAACAGTAATAATATAGATCGGGGTATCGGTTCTTGTTAGATTGGAAGTCTTAAAACCGGTTTATCTGGATACAAGTCCCCGTGTTTTTTTTTTTTTTTACATATATACAAACAAAACAGAGTTCATAATTATATATTTTACAGGTCCTCCAAAAATACAGAAAAAAAACTATCACGATCGGCGCTCCCATAAAACGTACGATGACTACATTTTTGGACAATAAGTTATGTTAGAAAAAAAATGACATAATAACAGCAAAGGTCAATGAAAGTTATTTTTATTTTTAATACAATTCCGAGATACACACTTTAATCATTTACAATAAAAAATAAAACACTTATTGACAGTAGACTTTAAAATGCTTCGTTTTTTAACAATGAAACGTAGTTAATGAACTCAAGCTATATAAATAAATACTTTAATAAACCATAGATTATTATCGACTTGATCGTAAGACTAATTAATTATAATATTATGGAAGTTTAATCTAAAAAATAAATTTCAAATTACACAAAAAATTATACATACATTGTATTCATCGATTACAATAAGTGATTATTTTGGAATTGTCTAGATTTTTATCTCTTCAACTTGCTCCTAATCAATTTCGTAAAAAATATTTATTTTAATTGTTTAAATATAACGTATCATACAAGAAATTTTTATTTTTTGTTAATAATAATAATTAATGGTATATATAAGAATGTATTTTTCTAGATACTCATTTAAATTTAAATTCACTATTTCATATTTTTAATGAAAAAATAATTTCTAGACCAAAAGAAAAGTATAATTTTTACATTTTAATAATTTTATTATACACATATAATTTATAATTTAGAAATAAATCTGAATATATCGCTACTATTATCAATGTATTCTTAGCAATAATATTCTCGATCCATAGTAATTTTAGACAGTTAAATTATTTATAAAACTGATTATCCAAAACTGGATAAAAATATACAACGATTGAGATTCATATAACAGCTCATCATAAATATTAGTTTTAAACATACTCGTATATCAACTAAAAAAATATGTAATTGTATAAACTCACCTGTGTAGTATGACGCATATATGAGGTAAGTACATCTTTCCAACCCTTAGCTTCTTCTCTACACGCTCCTTTGACGAAATGAATATTTCGATCAGAGGACGTGATGGCCAAACTATGAGGATTTCCAGTTGCATCGTCAGCTTCTTCCACAGCAATGGCTGTAAACATATCCAGCCTGGCTTGTGGTACAGTGTCCGGCTATAGAAAAATAATACTAACATAAGTAAGACATTTTTATCAATGCATTATTAATATATATACATAAATTATGGTAAGAAACTGAGGCACTCAGTCCGGAAGCCATTAAATTCTAATAAACACCTACGTGCAACAAGAATTCGAGGACATAACACGTAAATTGGATGGAGTCTTAGGAACAAGGTTACATAGATGTTTTGACATAGACGATGTTGAAGAATCAATTTATCTTATCATAATAGGTTCATACGTCTTTGGAAAATAATTAAAATCACGTATCAAAAGGAAACTATAGACTGATTTCAAATAAAACTATTTTGATATTGGATAGCTGAAGCAGTATAACTTACATACGGGTTAATTAAAAAAACTTTTTTATAATTCTGATTACATAATATTTACATATTCAAAATAATAAATATTACAATTTTTTTCAATACTAAAAAAAAAAATTCAATTATTGTATTGTCATGGTCCTGATTCATCTTTATACTTCCGTAAATGAAATTATCATCAGCACAATATTATGTAGCCGTTGAAAGCAGTGAATTAACTGTTTTATTTTATTATTTTAAATTCAGATAAGTCTAATATCTCCGAGTGTAAAGGTAATCAAAATTGATTTAAAATTAGTTTTAAAAACATAAATTATTAAAAAAAAAAATGCTCGAAAAAATTTAATACATTGAAAACGTTTTATTTGAATTTTTCTTTTTTTTATATAAACAAAAAAAAATATAATTTAAATAAATAAATTTTGGGATTAAAGGAAGTTCTATTTTATTCTATTATAAGTTTTATCTATTAAGATAAAATATTAAAATTTTGAATATTTTGTAATCATAATTGATTTATAAATCATAATTCAGTTATAAAATATCTAATATCTCATAATATCTATCATAACTTAAGATGTTGTAAAAAAAAAAAATGAATCGCTTAGTCATAAATATCAAGTGAAATAAAAATTATTTAAATCGTCAAGAAATACATTTAGATACAAATATGTTTACTCGTATTTATTAATACATTATTGTTATTTTTTCTCCGACAATACTTTCTAGGCTCCTGACTCAGAGGGTACATAAAATGTGATCAAATATTTATATCATGCAAATGTCTAAAAATACTGTTCGTTATATTTTAATAATAACGAATTGAAATTCACTTAAGGTGGTAAATATTTTAGTATTATTTGTAAAGTCATACTAGATTTTCAACCGAATTAATACGAATACTTGAGCGAAATAAAAATTAAAGATACAATCTGAAGCATACATATCAGCAATTCATGCAGTGAGTTAACATATTTTTGGAAATGATATAAATAGACCCTCTCCTCTCCGTAGAATTACTGGGAATAAATATTAAGTCAACTACAGTTTATTTATAAACATTATAAAAAAAGTAATGAAAAATATTAATATGAGAGATAAAAAAAAGAATATCGATTGTGATATATTATAAAATCTTAGACTGTACAATATTAATCGATGACAATCCTTAGCGGTAGCTCCTTATTAAATTCTTATAAGTCAAAAATTTACAGAATTAAAGTGATACTACGATTTAATAAACAAGTATTAAACGATTAAATGTTCTGTTTGCATCGAAGACGTCTAGGCAGGATATTTCAATGTTTACCCTTCTCTCTTTCTCGCAGAAACCAATTGAAAAAATTATAAAAATAAATAAGAATAATAGTAATAATATTATTAAAAAAAAAAAACAACGATAAACACTGATCGTGCGATATTCGTGTAGAAAATAATAATAATACAATCGGCGGCGGTGGCGGCGGCAGCGGCAGTTGATCTTCGTGATAACATTATATTATATTACCTGTATATCTGAGCAGCGGAATCAACACAGGCGTCGAGACCAACAATAGGACCACCACAGCCGTCGCCGCCATCAGTGCAGTAGACTTGAATATTTTCTCGCATGCGGCAGTGCATTTTTTTGCATATTTTTACAATAATAATACATGGCGATTATAGGTAGGTAGTAAGTATTAGGTTAATAATAATTTATGCTAAAAGTGTAATAATAGCAGTACTCTGCAGAGAGGTATAAAATTATGTCATTTTCATATAATTGTATATACTACACAACAAGAATGCTCATATTTTCAAAATTCAAAGACAACAAAAAATTTAAATAATTTCTATAAACACAGAAAACGTTCTTATTTCGTCATATGAGATACGAAATTCTACTTCCAAAACGGTGCTATACACATAGTTATTAATATTATTGTTTTAACGAAAAACTACAAATGCTCTATTATTATAAATCAATAATATAGCTATCACGCTTATCGTAAACTATATATATAAAACCATATAAGTATCGATAAATAAAATACACACAATAAAAATGAAAAAAAATATGGTACAAAATGAGTACGTTTTTTTTTTTTTTACATTATTCACAATTTATTTCATTTCCAACTTGTGTTTATAAATAATAATTATGCATACCTACAATAAAAATATAATATGACTATAATTACCCGCCGCTATCGGAGTTCAATTTACAATTTACAACGAAGTGGGGGCCTCTCAGATTCACGTATAAAAGGAACCTGTTGCGGCGTACGTCTGTGATTTTCGTCCCTTTACCTTTTTTTAGTAGATGTTTGTAGCGGTATTAATATTTAGTTGTAGCCGTATGAATATAATACGAAACCAGCAAACACACACGAGTTTCGAGGGTAACATAATTACGTGCGCCGAATCGATGGAACGTTGATTTTTTTTCAATACATAAATAAATATAAATATGAGTGTATACGTGTGAGTATAGATGATATTATATTTTCATATAAGTGTTTTGATAAATTTTTATGTATAGAAAAGGCAAAAAAGGAATAAAAAAATAGCACCATTTTCTACGGTAGCCAACGAGGTGAACGGACCGTTGGGTTTCAGTCATCGTCATCGTAGTCATGTCGTCGTCGTCGCAGTATACATATCATAGTACATGCAGGCACATGCAGATTTGATATTAGCCTTGATCAATACATATAATAACGATAATAATAAAATAATGATAATAATGACGACGCGTTGAAGATTAGATGACAGTAACCATTATATACAGTCAGTCAGCACGGGCATGGAGGCGTGTTTTAGAGAGACGCAAACATAATAACGTAAGCACGTTTTTTTGAAAGAATAGAATACAAAAAAAAAAAATTAAATAATTAAATAATGCGTAACTAATTATACAATGAAAAAAAATTCTTTTTTTTTTTTAAATTTTTAATTATGACGCATAGTGTTATTTCGAGGGAATCGGCTCGTCAAACAATTAGTCTGATCATTAAACATGTACACAAATAGTTTTTTTTTTTATTAAATAAAATCTTCGGCTTCAGAAACCATTGGACAACATTAAGATATAGGTTATTTATATGATAAATACAATATTAGATATATATATATATATATATATATATATATATAGTGTTATATTTGGCTGAGAAATTTTGAGTTATGGAGGAGTTCTACCATGGATTGTACATTGTGTGGGTCTGGACACAAATATTCCGATATTTTTTATGGAAGGTCGGAGTCTCTCCTTTCATTTTCGAAAATTAGACATTCGGTAAAGATGTATTTAATGGTGAGTGGGTGGCCACAATTGGAGTAGTTGGAAGATTCTTCTCTCATAAAGTGGTGTTGATGGATGATGTATGACATATCCTAGCTGATGATATTATATAAAATTCTAGAAGTTATCAATGACAGCCAGAGTTGCGTTAAACAGGGGGGCAAGGGGCGACAAATTTTGGAGGATAAACATAAAATAAAAAATATATCATTATAATTTTTCTTGTATAAATATATAACAGTAATACATATTATTTCGTTCATAAAAACTACGAAAAAGCCGAAGTCTACCGCTGCACGTTAATGAACATGTAATAAATACTTCTATTTTTTACCCAAGTAAAGTATAAAACATAAACTGCCAATGAAAGAAAAATTATTTTGCAAAATGAATAATTACAATGGCATTCTTGTTAATGTTTTTATTTTCATTATATAAGATAAATAAAAATGAAACAAGTGATAAAACATAGTATATTTGATGGTAAATTTTAATGGACGTTTTAATATTATGTAGTATCTATATAAATCAAGTATCTTAGAACAATCACATAATATATACAATACAACTTAACTTTTAATTATAGGCCATAATAAATATATAATGATATGTACAACCTATACATATTGGCTATACCATATAGTATGAAATACAATCGTTTCATAGGAACATTTTTAAAAATATTTACACAACCATAATAATAACATAAATTTACATAATTATTAGAACAATATACTGGTGGTAGGTAATACACTTTAATAGTTTACAATTATAATAAAATGTATTAAAAAGTTAAAAACAACAAATCGTAATAAAGAGTTATAAAAATATAGACATTTTATGTATAGAATATTTGACGAATTAATTGAAAAATAATTTAATAAAAAGAATAAATTAATTTTTTTCGATTGCAAATAATTTAAATAAATTGAAGTATTATTAAAATAATAATTCATAATTACATAATATATTACATATTAACATATGTAGCCATTATTAAAACTATTTTAAAAATATAACTTCTATTGGTTTATTTTTATAACAATTATTAAATATAATAAACAGTTCTAGTCTAATATATGATGTTTAATTATTAAAACAATAATAAATAGCCAAAAAGATACCCGCATATTTTTTAAACGTCTATAATTAACTAAGAAACAAACTTTCAAAATCAATAAAAATAAATTAAATTGATATTTTATAGGAGTGAATTACATTAATGAAAATAATTGCATTTGAAATTAGTTATAATCATGAATAATAATTTTAAGTTGAAATTTTAATGAATAACGAACGATTACTTTTGAAATTACTGTTTTAAATTCAATACTTTAAATGTAAAAAAGATGTACGTTTTAATACATTCAGTTCTTATCATAAAATCTGAAGCAACAAATAGTTGAAACTTGAAAGATTAAAATTAATTTCATAATATTTCTCAATTTAGTTGGATTATACTTAAATATTGTGCTCTTTTTGTACAATTGAATTGTTTATTACCATGCAAATATTTTACATTCTCTTTATAAGTACTATTTTTAAATAATAAGAATCTTCTTCTTTCTTAGCTTAACGGTCCCTGTAGGACCTGAGCTGCCACAAGCAATTCTCTCCATCTTTCCCTGTCCAATGCCAGGTCAACTGTCACATTTCTTCCCAACATCTTGATATTCTCCTCTACCGCACTTTCCACCTTGTTTGTGGTCTGTCTATGGGTCTTTTTTTATGTATGGTCTCCGCTAGTACTTTTCTTATGATGTTATTATCAGTTTTCCATACATGTTCAAACCATTCTATTCGCTTAATTTGTATACACAACAAAATATTGGGTTTTAAATATAGTCTGTATAGGTTGTCATTCTTATTGCTCTCGAAAATTCCTAACTCTGTATTATATATTGGGCTAAAAATGTTTCTAAGTACCTTTTGTTCGAATATTGCCAATCTGTTGTTATCACATTTTGTTGAAGACCATGTCTCACATGCATATATGATTACTGGTCTCAGATAACTTGTATAGAGCAAAGTTTTTGATTTTCTTGACAGTAATTTGGATTTTAGCAGCTTAATTATACTGTGATAAAACCGGTTCCCACTAGCTATTCTTTCATTTATTTCTCGGTGCATGTCATTTTTACTATTTATGTTTACTCATAGGTACTTGAAGTTTTCCATTTTTTCAAAGGTTAAATTACATACTTGTAAGTTATGTTGATTTTCGTTGCTTCTAGAGAGAACTATAAATTTAATCTTCTCTTAATTTACGCACAGCCCTATATTTTTACTAGCTTCCAACAATTCAGATGTAGTTTATATAATTTCTTGTCTTGTGTTACCTAATATGACTATATGGTCTGCGTACGCTAATATCGATTCATACCCAGTTTATTTAAAGTTCTAATATTTCATGTCCCAATTTTGATGCAGTTTTCTGATTCCAGTCTTTGTCTAGTTCTCTTTCATATCCGAGGCTTGTTTTGTGGTTTCTTAACATTTAGTGTGTTTTCCTATATAGGATTGTTAGCCCTACAATCAACCTTCCTTTCCTAGGAAGGAGAGGAGTTCGGGGCACAGGGTTTGTCAAACCCATAACACATGTAGTGTTTCCCCTGGGGGGTAAATACTTAGAAAGTAATAGAATACTTAAATAATTAGAAAGTTAAATATAAAATTGAAAAATTCAAATTGCTACTACATCATTATATTTGTATTACTAACTAGAATTTTTAGTTAGGTATGTTTGAACAACGCGATGGAAATTAATTGGTGGACCAACATTTTGAGGTTATAATCTGATAATGAGGATTAAGCAAAATTCACTACTATTCACATATTATATAGACCGTGTCGAATTCACTCACGTCTCAGAACCTCAGAAAAAGTTACCAGTTTTAATTTCTACAATTATACTATAAATGTAGTAGGTACCTATAAAATATAAAGCGGAAGGTCTATTAAAATTCAATAAGCATTTTTTCCGACTATCGACATTTTTATAACGTTTGTCGATTTATGTTATAAAAAAAAAAATACAGCAGCAATACATTGAATGAATAAAAAAATTAATAACAATATTATTGAAGTTAATCTAAAAATGTATTTCTTACTTCTTATATGTACGCCTATTATTTTAATATATAAATTATGCTATAATAATCCTATAATAATTATTATATGAATATAAAAATAGTTCATAATAATTAAATTAAATAGACATGTAATGGTATACCGAAGATGACATCATTGTTCAAGATGTCTTCTTTACAATCTTAGACAATTTTCCACAACGGTAAATTATACACTGGTCAGTCTAATCAATTTCAACAACTTAATGTATACGCCAAAATAATAAATCGCAAAGAAAATATTTATTAGACCGTAAACGAAGTGTTAAAAGTATGATTTCGATGAGTAACATACATTTTATAATCGAGTTTGAACATTTTTAACATTATCATATGTATACCGAATCCAATGAAAATACTTATATATAGTTGCACCTCTGTATGAATTAAAGGACCATCATTTACATTGACTCAAACAATTATAATTTAAAATGTTATGCTTATTTCATTGAGTTAAAAAAAACTTATTTCCGAGAACCAAATATATCGTTAGCGTGGTATATTAATTATTAATAACTATGTAATTAAAAGTGTAAATTATTTAAACATTTTTCATACACATACATCATCCATTGTTCTAAATGAATAAATTCAAGGTTCTAATGCCATTATTAAAAAGTTCACTTATAATTTCTGACCAAAATTTTCAAAAATATTAAATATTTCAACATTTGGCGTATATTTTTGTGATTAAATTATATATTACATCTGACAATATTTGTTTATACGATATATCTTTTATCTGATTACGATATTGTCATTATGAACTATATCTTGAATGTATAAAACTTAAATAGTAACATTTGAATAAGTCGAATCTATATATACATTGTTTATATACATCATTGGTATTAATACTGGTTAACTACTAATTCAGCACCACTGTGAGTTACGCATTTCAGTTACAAAAAACATAATACATAATACACGTCATATGTTAATAATGATACGACGAGTATCCGGTATTTAAACTCAAATTTTCATTAATATATACAACGTTTTCGTGTATTATAAAAAACAGTAGTTTAGGCTAATGTAAATATTCATAATCAAAAGAGCAAAAAAAAGGACAAATGATGGTAGCGGGGCGAAGAAAAATTCATCCCATATGCCATACCGTACATATACATACTTAAGAATAGGTTGTGTGGTTTACGATTTATTGTTGGAAATATAAAAATAGATATTCATTTACAAAAGATGAATTGCACCCTTGTATAATAATAATGAAGAGAACGTCGTACTTTAACAATCAATTTTTTTTTTTCTAGAAACGTTCTATTACCCAAATGATTTTCGACGTGTGCATCAGTGTAAAATATGGACCGGCGGTGCTGGTGGCGCTTTGTAACCGGCGACGAGCCAAAGGTTGTCTGTAAACTCCAAACACGGAAGAAGCAGTCACAAAAGAAAAGATGATTCCGCACATATATATTATCCCTTAAGCATTTTAATATTCAAGATCGTACTATTGAGTATACTTCAATAATTTCGTAGATTGAAACAAACCAATTCGGCACGTTTTCCCTCAAACCATACTGGCACTTTTACCCCTAAAAAATAATTCCTACTCTACTCTGAGTGTTACACGACAAGTATCAATATCGTTGTAAAAATAACAATTGAAAATACAAGGCATGTAAAAGTACATTAAAGTGTCTCTGACGGTTCGTTTGATTCCGTCACCACTTTTAACGAATTGCGGATTCAAGCGAAGTCTAAAACAGAATATTTCTACGTGCCTAAATCCGATTTGGATGGTTTTCACCGAGGAGCTGTTTCAAGATATCTGTACACAGTTGGTTTGACGAAGAAAATGAGTAGAGACGGTGAAAAATTTTTTCAGGATATATGAGAGCAGTCGACGTCGGCTCGGGAAAATGCGCGATGTGCGTGCGGATCGCGTTTGATCAACCCGTGCTCGTATAAATATACACCGAAGGTCGAATAAAACACGCATATTTTTATTGAGTCAAAAGAGCGAATTATTATCCGGTTCGATACCGATTGCTTTTGTGTAACTCGGTTATAAATTATTTTAAGTACATACGATAGATGTATACGTCGTACAAATGACATCACATTGAGCCGTGTGCCGCCGGTACTACGCATTACGCGGCGGCTTCGGGTGCGAACGAGAGACCAGTGAGCGCGCGCGCGCGCGCGCGCGTGTGTGTGTGTGTGTGTGTGTGATGAGATGCGCTGCCGCCCAACAGCTATAGTTCGTGTATACAAGCACAAACACAGGCAAACGCACACGTACACATATACACACGTACACGCACACACACAAACGCACGCTTACGTGTGAGGGAATGCGGTCGAGGCTCGGGCCGGGCGTCACCGCCACCATCGTTGCTGCCGCCGGATCGTCGACGACGAGGAGTGCTGCTCGCGTGTACACATACGCGGCGACGACTATACTATGACGACGACGGCGGTGCACAAGGTGGATGACCTTGGGATACGACCTCAAACGGCCAGGTGAATGTTTGTATAATATCTGATGTGTACGGATAATAATATCCCACTGCAGCAAACAGCCGCCACACAACCGAGATACGAGTGTTATTTTTGGGTAAAATGGCGACGAACGCGGCGACCATACATACGAGGTAACGGGAAACGAATATAGGCAAAGGCACGGTGAAAAATAAGTGATGGAGTGGTGGATCCACTGCCATCGATAGGCCCTGCGGATTCGGCACGATTGGGCGAACGTTGACATTCCTTCGCGACCATGACGCGGTATGGAACGCGAGCGGCACTCATTACGCGTATTATACCACGACGACGCCACGGTGGACCGTGAACGGGAGAGGAGTGGTTTCGTCCACATTGTACCCGTGATCCGCGAGGGATCAAGGATAAAATTTATCCTATTTAATAGTGATGTACACGCGTGTATAGCACGTATAATATTGTATTTATGCATTTCTTTGGACGCGAGGGATGCCCTGTGACGGAGTAGTGAATCTGGGTCAGTTATTGCCTTTAGCGTTGAAAATTATAAATTTACAACCCTATGTCGTATAAACATTTAATACATGGTCACGTCACCAGACACTTGCTGTTTCCAGGAGACGTGTTCGTGCCCCTGGGACGAATGGTATTGATATATTCATGAAACATTGATGTACGTGTCGAATCGATTAACAACCATTTAAGCCTTTCTGCGACCATCTCCCCTTCGGTCCTCGATTACAACAATGGTAATATCATACACGCAAAAAGACAATATTGCATCGTGAGACCTTTACATTATTTTTAACCCGACTTAATTTTGCCATTGATATTATTGTTGTTGGTATATAAGAGAGGTAGTCACAGGTTAATCGGGACATAAGTTTGAGTCGACGCAACTATTTTTCATCTTATTTTGAATATTTTTTAGAAAACAAATAAAGTTTATTTTTCTCGTATTTTTGTTTAACCCACAAATATAAAAATAAGACTAATAACAATAAATACAGGCAATATATATAAATAACTATGAAAAACGTCACAAGTCTATATAAATTGGCCACTGCTGTTATATAATACGCATATACCTACTTAGGAAATCATTTCGGCTATTATTATCGCCGTGAACGTTCCATAATCGATCAACAGGATTGCCGAGCAAAATTCAAAATGCACTTATCGAACTGATCGGTTGTTGGTATATATGAAAATTAAACCACGCAATTTTTTTAATTTCCTGTATGGGCGGCGAAGTAAGATACGTGATCGGATGTCAAATTGACGCGTTCATTATGTTATGTTATATTGATTGCTGCATCAAGGTTAGCTGCACTAATCGCTTGAACCAATTGACTGATATTAATTACAAACGCCAAACTATATTTTTAAAACTACAAGAATTCAACTTCTGTTAGAATAATACAATTTTTTTTGTTTAGTGCCAATTTGTTCTCGGAAGAATTTTTTCAATTAGTTTTAAAATAATAAAAATTCAACACAACTTCAAAAACGTAATTATTTTACTAGGTACCATGTTATTCAAAATCAATTATCTTAGAATATGTAAATAGTAAAATAATTAATGAATAACGTACGAATAAATTATGAGAAAAATGCAAATGGAATAATTTATAGCCATTTAAAACTCATAATTAAACGATAACAAATAAGTAATAAAAATAATAATACGTTAGAATCTAACAAATTAGTATTGAAAAAACATAAACTAAGAAAATTATCAATAGATTTTAAATCTCAGAACATTTTTTCATGTAATTGCGCATTCATTTATCGCATTTGTTTTCTGAGTATTATTGAAATTTTTAATGTTAATAAAAGGGAAATATTTCAATATAATTACCGAGACTTTGTAACTACTTTATAGCTAAACTATAAATTATAATTATTATTGAAAACTGCAATGCACATGACATAATTGATATCGTAATACATACATATTTTAACATTTGAAATATATAAACGTACTGCAGAAGCATATTTTAATTTTACAATGTACAGTAGTGTTAAAATGAATAGATATACGTGTAATAAATTATTTTTAATTTTAGACTTGCGGAGCGATTGGATAATAAAAATAAATAGAATTTTTAACAACCAAGAAGCGAGGAAAACCTTGTAAAGTTTGATGGTAGGCTTCTGTGATTGTGGGTTGCTGTGGGATCTTAACACGAGAAGCAGTGTATCTATAAATACGCTAAAAATAATAGCCCGGACAATGCCAACAATTTCTCCAGCTGTCGCAGACCATATGGAAACCATTATAAATAAAAACGCGCAATAAGCTCACACGTATTGTGGCCTATATGAAATACATTTAAGTATAGAAATACTCACATGCTCGTCCAGTGAATAAATCAGTTCTCCGTCGTCGAACAGTACAAACCATCTTCTCTGCCATCTCTAAAACATAAAAGAAAAACAATATTTAATAGTGTGATTATTTTTCAACTAAATTTCATAATATGTTTATAAATTGTCAAAATAAAATAACTTTATTATTTGTTTTCATATAGCTGCATAAATTCATTCGAATCAAACTAGTTATTATAAAAAGCAGATTTTTTTCTAATTTTTTTGTTTATTAATTTTAGTATCACTCAAGGTTAAACTTATAATAAATAATTATACAAATTACAGTATATCTAAATCAATTAAGTGTTATACAAACGCAATATGAATAGATTGGAAATAATAGTGTCAAATTCGATATGAAAGGAACATCTAAATACTATTAATGATGATGAAAAATAATATAATTTCATATGGTATATTATACTACAATGGACACGTATTCATAAAAAATTGACATGTAGATCGTATTCATACATTAGTATAAAATGGAGGTAAAACATATTAAATTTAGGAAAATTGAGCGAGTGCATATTTTTTTTTTAATCTATAGAGACTTATCAAAATTAACAACTATATTATAGTTAATATTTATGACTAAAAACTTATTTTTTTCAATCCTATTTTCACGTATATGATAAGAAAAATTTAAAAAAACAATTGTAAAAAAATAAATAATAATAATAATTTTTAATTATAAATAAAATATAAAAAAAATTTTAAATTCACTTAAATTGTACAGCGTGCTGCCACGATGAACATATGCTGAATGCGTTGGACGTACAATAAATATAAAATGAATTATACCACACTCTCGATTTTCGCACGTTTTTATTTTTTAAGCTTACAGGGTAAGTCGATAACCGAAAACACCGGACGTTATTACTCACATTTCCTGCGAGTTGAAACATAATGTTGTTTTTCATGTAAAAAAATTAATTTTTTTGTTTTTATTACAACTTGAGTAAAACCCTATGGGAAAACATTTGCGCATAATAATGAGATATTAGACGGCCTATTTTTTACAGTTGTAATTATGATTTGCCAACATGCGGGTAATACTGCAACACCGATTTCTCTATATAAAATGAGGATAATTGCGTGTACTTAAGGAGCGGAACGCCCGTGTTCTAATTATCTTTACCACATTATACTATTGTGGCGCGGTAAAATAAGTTATCTTGTGGTCAAATAAAATGTTGTTATAAGAAACGAACATGAATGATATATAAACTGTAATTTTCGTATACTCATGTGTGGTATGCTATTAGCGTAGAAACATATTGTAAATTATTCTGGAGACTGTGAGACGTGACACAGGGTACGGAATAAGAGTATAATACTTTGGAAAAAAAAAAAAAAAAATAATTTACCATTGTAATGCCATGACGATACATGATGAAAAGCTGACGACATACCTATGATATTAAAAGTTCGCAAATAATGTATTAAAAGATCGAAAATATTTAAATGTAACCTGAGCCTAAGTCAATTTAATAAATACTAAAGCGTAACTTGAACGCAGTAAGAAAAACCGAACTAGCTAGCTCGTACTACGAATTTAAAAATAAAATACTTGTGCATTCTAAATATTGTTATTATTATTCTTACAAATACTTGGTCGATAGCCATAAAATTTAATTTCCATATGATTACTAAATAATATAGTAAAATAATAGCAATTTCTTATTAGTTTCAAACTTTATTTTAAGTATATAAACAGTCATATAAAATGGTTCAGTCGTGCAAAATATATTACTAATAAAAATAAGTTATTGATATATACCTAAGAGATCCCATTTTTTATATGTATTTTAGTTTGGTTTTTCGTGTACATATAGCTGATGTAATTTTAGAATACAATATGGTATATAATTTGGTAAAAAACAATGATAGTAAATTAATTTGAAAAGCAAACCACATAAAGGGTAAACTTGCAGTCATACGGATAATTTGTATTTAAGTATAGAAAGAATTCAACAACCATAATATGCAACCCTGATCACATATTAAAATTACTAAGCCATATGGACGGATATCACGCTACGTTTTAAATGCAAGTATAAAATTTCGAAATAAGACATCTTATAAATCTTATAATGATAAATAAAAACCTGGAGGAATAAAGTTCTTGAATATAACATACGACAACTTATTACCTATGAACCTATAAACCTACTTGAATCCGTCAGCCTTTAGTTCAAGAATGGTTTTAATTTTGACTAAAAAATTAATAATATGATTTTACGTACCTATATACGAGTACATAACACTAGCTGAATTACCCGTCGTTTCCGGATTTAAGTATAAAAATGTACGTATTATTGTTATCTGGCAAAGTTAAATATTAATTTTAGCCGTGAAGTTTTAAAAAACATTTTTTATTAATCTACTATTATATACAGCACTTTGTAGACAATATTCTTCACTGATTTATTAGTAGGAGAAAAGATCACCAAGGTATTGGGCGAACTTACGCGTGAGCAAGCTAGGTAGAACTGCTCATGTGAAATACATTTTTTTTTCAAATATATTTCCGCAAATTTAAGAATCTGGCTTTGAGATTTGTTCATGATCATTGCAAATAAGATTTTGAGGGGAAATAGTAATCGTTTGAAATCAAATGAAAGATCGTTAAGAGTTAAAGGAATTGGCTTTCAATATATTGCAATGTAAAGTTTAGACATTTAGCCTGTCGTTCTGATTGTGTTTTAAAATCTTCAGATTGGCATTTTTTAAATTTCACTCAAAGATATAGGAGATTTGATACTTGACTGAACACTAAAAGAATCGTAAGTAGATTCCAAATCATGTACGGTGATTGGTAAAGTGTTGCTTCTTCTAATATTGCGTACACATTCTGATCATCTTTAAGTAATCCTAGAATCCTTACACATGATTTGAAAATTAGGATATAACTGATTATTTACAGTTTTCAACGTTTCAAACGAAATGGGGCTCTGGATCTCATGAAGAAGCATACAAATATGAAAGCATTCTGTATTTTTCAGATGAACAATATAAACTATACCCAGAAGGTACTCTTTTTTGACACCTGAACAGCCTTTAATGTTTACTCTTCTCCTTTTTCTTTGAAAATTTTTCTTTTTCCAAGCGTAGTACGGACGTATATTTGGGTAAACAATGTTTTTGTAAAGTTATCCATTTTACACAGTTAAAAAAAATGATTAAATCCAACCAAGAAATAACGTTTTTTCATTTTTAACCCTTTTTTACCCTTTTCTCCCATAAGAGTTTAATTTCGTAAAATAAGGTTTATTCACAATTAATTATTTGTATAACAAAGTACCATTTGTATATTTAAATTTAAAAAAAATCCGACCAAAAAAAGTTTCCCATTTTTATTCCTTTTTATCTCCCTAGGGATTGAATTTAAAAAATCCTTTCTTGGCGGACGCCTACGTTATAATAGCTATATGTATGACAAATTACAGTCAGATCCGTCAAATGGTGGTTTAAGTTGTGCGTTGATAGATCAATCAGTCAGCTTACTGTTTTTTACATGTTTTTCATTACATGTTATTGTAATTCAAATTATGTTTTGAAACACCAAAATAACTCGTCCTATTTCTGTATGGTTCTATTGTTGATATAATATTAACCCATTATAAAATATTGATCCATAAATATAACACGAGGTAATGAATGATTGTGCATTGTCTTATTTGATATCTGTATTATTTCCAAATGTATACAATATACATTGTGGTCAATTTTATAAAAATATGGGTTTATATCATAGTTTAAACATTCGTCTTGTTGTCGTGAGTAACAGATTGAAAAATGACAACTCCTATGATCGTTAATAATCTCCTACTGATAAATCAGTATATTCTTAATCCAAACTAGAAAATATATAACCAAATAGATTGTACCTACTTATAAAATTATATTACATAACTTATTGAGGGAGCCTAAGTTGACTCTTTATAGCTTTAAAAGAAATTACTTATAATAAAGCATTATAAAATGAATATATTTAGAGACTTAAAATATATAAATTAATATATTATATTTTTATCTTTGTATGATTAATTGATTTGTTCAAATATTTTAATTATTGTAATTTAAATATATAACAGACCATGATTTGTGTGCAATATTATTTAGTCGGGTATAATCTCTATTTTAATTCCTAGTCTAATTATAAATCTGTTTTAGATTGATCTTATACAAAATATATATTCAAGTAGGGTATAGCCTCAATATAGATCATTTTCTAACATTGATCTTGTTCCTAGACATTTATAAATGTCTGTTCAGTGTCGGACTTTTCTAGTATATTGTAAATGAAACGGTTTGGTTCAGTCAGGCTTAAACTTTTATTTTATCGATCTGGTCGGGTCTTTAAAAAACAGCCCGTACAAGACTATAGAGAACTTATATATATGTATATATTATATTGTCAGAAAACGAATTATCATTGTTATGATCTATGCAATAGCATAAACATTAAACACATTCGAGTTCAATGATATTTTCTTAGTATCTGAAAACCTAGATAATAACCATAAATATATTTTTCTTAATGGATATGTTAATATATGATATATATATATATAATAGTATACATATTTTGTATACTTAATTATTATATTTAACTTTATTCGTGTACAGAAATTTTACTTTATCGTATAAGATATCTGTAAAACAGGCACTGGCATAACTACATATAAAAAACCGGTATGTCATAGATATAAGAAGCGTAAAAAATTAGCACAATCACAATACTGTTAATATCTTAATTCAACACTTCTATGGTGTTTCTTAATAATATATCGATTTTGTAAATCAAAGTTGGCTGGTGTTTCTGGCAATATACCAATTACGTGTTTTTTGTAGCCTTGATGCGTGATAATAAAAGTTTTACAATATATGTAATACTGATGATTAAATAAAACGCGACTCCACATTATACACATTTTACACGCAATAAGGCTTCACGCTCGAATTAACCTGTTTTCAAAAATTAAATTAAATCTATAACCATTAAACTCAAAAACCTAAAATTCTACGTAATATTATCTCAAAATTGCCTTAAATATGATCGACAATATATGAAACAAAATATCATACTTACAATCAAGTAATAAAAATGTTAAAAACTCAACTTACATAATTCTATTAGTATTTCAAGTATTATTAAGAATTTATAATCAGTTAGTAATTGATATTTCACCGAAAATTATTTAAAATATTAATATTAAACAATCTAAAATGTTCGATTTATGCACATTTCAACTGTTACAATGTAATTCCTATTTTATTTCCGAATATAAAATATTTAATATATTTTTGGTATTTAAACCTAAAATAAATGATAACATTTATTAAATGTGAAAGTGTGATATTTAGGAATATTTGATCATTTTTAATATTAGTAATGATTTTCATTTATGTCAAGTTATATACTCGTAATTTATAGAACTATAGAAGGAATCCAGAATTTGAAGTGAATTTTTAACTATTTTATATTAAACGTTGTTTTACTGACTTTAATTTTTAATATTTTAAATCAATAGACTAGAACACGGATGGTAGATCCATGGCACGCGAAAAGATTTTGTGGGCACGCAAACATTTTTACTATTATATATTATATAATATATAATATTATAGGACCTATAATACAATATAATATAAATAATTAACAAAGCAATATTATTGTAATTATTATTATTATTTATTATATATTATTATTATTATGTACCTAAACTAACCTTTTTATACTAATACATTAATTATACAATCAAATTATAATATAACAAAATATAATATTTTCAATATTTTTTTCATGGCACGCTCTATATAAAAAAAAAAAGATAATTTTGGGCATGCGTGTTCAAAAGGTTTGCCATCCCTGAACTAGAATATGTATTTAATAAAGAAAAATATTTATGAAAATTATTTTTATTTTATCTAGTTATTGGAATAAGTTCTATTTTAATTAAAATCGATTTTTTGATCATCTTATAATATATACATAAAATCAATTAAAAAACAAAAGTAAAAAAAAATCCATAAGTAAATCTATATTAAATTTTATATTTCCCAAATAAAATCTTAAATCATATAATCTAGTAAAATGTACGTAGTAGTCAATAAGTAAAGATCTGTAAATGATCTAATATGTAATAACTGCATCATATACTGCTATAGCTGTACTACCTTTACAGATATTGAATGCATCGACATATAATTCATAATTCATTCAATGTACATTAAAATAACTAAACTTAATTTCATAACCACTTTCATAAGAGGTAAATTCATTTAAGATCATAGTGTAAAATATAATATACTTATATACGAATTCTCCTCTATCTTATCTAATATTTTGTATAAATACAAGTTTGAGCTTAAATTATGGAATTGTTTTAATTAAGCATCGTAATACGTACGTTTTTAACGTTTTCACAAGTTAAAAAATAATATCAAGCCGAAATAAATTTAGTATTATAGGACACGGGCACTAACCATAATATTATGGACACATACGATCAGAATGGGAGTCAAAATATATCGGTCGATCAAAAAGAAGCGAATCCTTAACCGGCCGACGAAAATTATGACATGCTATGATATGTGAACTGGCAGCAATATTCGAGGACGATGAACCCATTTTCAGGCGGCGGTGAGATGATTGTTTATTCACTCGCGCACACACACGCACGCACGAACACAAACGCACATACACACTCCATTCAAATGCACAGGTCAAGTCAATCGGTTCAGACACATATGTATAAGAATAGAAATAGTAATAATAATAAAAACAAATCGTCCATCATTCTCTCCTCTTTTATGAACACAAATTATGCACACATGCGGTTTTCGATAATGGTATCAGATCGATAGCGCCGGAGGAGTGCAAAGGTCCCCAGGTGGCCGTGGTTGTAAATTTATATATATATATATATGAGTGTGTGTACGAACCATGGTATTGGTAATCGAATTCGAACAGTACTACATATATTATATCAAAGTAGGTACACGTAGCGGTTCTTTTAATCCGACCAAATAACCATACAATTTTTAATTTTAATTATGTATATTTCAATGAGAATATTGATTGGTTTCGCTATTCATTCGGTAGTACCTTAGGAGATTTGAGAATCATAAGAGATTTATAATAGAAAAAATTTGGAAATTGAAATTTCGAAATTGACTACTGAAATTAAAATATTTATTCTTAAGACAGTTATATTGATATTATTTTTGATCTATTTCGATAAAACTTTAAATTCGAAGTACACAGTATGTGCATTTTATCATTAGAGGTCATCGTGTTTTTATTACATCTTAAATATATATTTTTTTAATGATTTTTATGCTGTTTAAAGTACCTACTATTGGTTTTATTTGTTTATACTTTTATTTACTAAATAAAAAATACCTATAAATATATCCTTTTTAGTAACAACTTGCTTTTAAGTACTTATGTAATATATTTTATGGAAAATCTACAGTTTTATATACGACTCATTTAAACGTAATATGTATGTTAGACGATTTTTGGCATGCATATATGACCCAAATCCTAATCATATCTACTGTATCCACATCTAATATTTTTATCTTTCATACAGGCAAATTTCCAGCTACTTCTGTTTTCAAGCACTTTTCAACATATGAAAATCAAATTTAACGCAATCTGCTTTCAACATACTTATTATTATAACTATTATTCCCCACTCTTATCATGAACTTGTCACGCCTACATATTAAATATTATTATAAATACAAACTTAAACATAATAATAAACAGTATTTTATAACATGATAATTTAGTTTTCAAACGTCGTCTATAATAAAACAATAAATTGGGATTGTTGCTATAACATCATAAACAATTAAATACACAATAATTTGAAAAATTTGATGAATGTGAATTAAAATTACACGATATCGATAGAAGCAGTCAAAAAAATGTAAGTATACTTCAAATAAAACAAATTGATTTGGTCATATTTGAAGGTCAACATCGCATGATTCCGTATTACAGTACAAATATTTACAACACAACTTAATCTTAATTAAAAAATATTGGTAGTATAGATATCTACGAAGCTTTTATTTAATTAGTGGTATTAGAACACAATTTATACTTCTGATTGATTTTATTGGAAAAATAAATGTGTAGATATCTTTACTTTTGTCACTATATTGAACTACAAGTGTTTATTGCAATATTTATTTTGAATATAGTTTCAAAATATTGTTCAATATTATCGCCATAGCTTCATAAGATTTATTGCAATTTTGTAAAATCAAATAAATCATAACATAGTATAATATAACTAAAACAATTTTATTATATGGTAAATGTATAAATCAATAAAATAGGTCTAAAAGAAATATTATATAAATTAACTTTTAGAATTCGTATTAAGTGTATATTATATAACAGAAAAATAACGTATACAGTTTTAAATATGACTTTAATTATTTCATGTTTAAACATACAAAAACATAAACATGTAATGCGAGAACCAGAAAACATTTAAATGTATAAAACGTGTTGTTATTCAGTTATCTAGTGGTTAGAATACACATGAGTTATACATTAAGACAATTAAATAAGATTTTATATAATCGTATACTTATATTGATATATAAAATCTTTAATTAAAAATTTCTTATAATTATTAATTCTTACACGTGCGCCAGCATAATATTAATAAAATCAATACTCATATTCATACTTTGACTATTATAATCAATTATATTATGTACTAGTTAAAATATTTTAATGGCTATAGCTATTTTATAAAAAAAAATTATCTTCTAAGATAATTAGCATCTATAAACTGTACTATAATTATTTTCAATCAAAAAACATTTAATTTTTTTATACAATGATAGGTGAAAAGATAACAAGTGGATACAAACTGTATAGTAAACTCGATGATTTAAAAAAAAAAAAAAACATCGAGACACTTCTACTATCAAAGAAAAAAAACATACATGTATCATCAAAGTTTATCTGAATCTTCAAGGACATAGATAGGTACATGTTACCTACTACAGTACTACTATCATGTTATGGACACCACTGCCTGTTAGCTCAGGGCAAATTACACTTTAATTACCGGTTTAAAAAAAAATAATAATAATAACAACAATAAAACGTGAACGAATCGTGCGTTACAAAATCGTTAACAAATTGTTAGTATAATAACACAACACCAAACTAGTATCAAGGTCGATGAAATACAATATAAAAGACTTTGGCTATAACGCATGATGACTCGGAAAAACGTTTAAGTTTGAAATACCAAGTGCGAAAAAAATCCCAAGGAAATTTGATGAATGTACAAGTTTATGGGTACGATCATGATGACAGGTTACTTGATTTACTTGATAAATCCACTTCAAGTGGCTGTCCTTAATGTTCGAAATAATGTAATTTATTTATTTATTTCAACGGGACGAATCCAATATAGATACAAAGCATTGATTAATAAACGATCAGTACAAAAACATATATGTATAAAGTAAAATATAGTAATACATATAAAGTAAGAACAAAAATAAGAAAGAAAAATACAGTAGTGGTTGAATTAAAATTAGAAACAATAATATAACAAAAAGTAAGAGACAAATTATATTTAAAATCTTTTAGTGAATTGCATGCAAAAATATCAATATTTAATAAATTTAAAGAATTTATTAAACGAATAAATGGGGTATTAAAAATATAATTAAATTTCTGGCAGAAAAAAAAATTTCATGTAATAGCAAAAGCTGGAACATAGAAGTTTAATTTATGTAAAAATGCAGGATAATTAACAATCTTATTTAATATATTATATAAGAAATTTAATTTCGTTCAACGAATTTCGAATGAATCTCAATTTAAATAGCCAAGAATAGGACCATATTTTGAATGAGGCTCTCTAGGAATATGACAGTTTAAACTAATTAAACGAAGAAACGAATGCTGAACAGATTCTATAGACTTTTTTGACTGTAAGTAGGAAGACCACACAAGTGAACAGTGCTCTAAATTAGATCGAATGTAAGAGTAGTAGAGTACACATTTCCTTAAAATGCTTACAACTACTTTTTATAAACCCTACTTGTTTTAGTACTGAAGTTCTTATAAACATAACATAATTATTGAAATTTAATTTGCTATCAAATATTATCTCTAAATCCTTAACAACTTGAACTTGTTCCAGGAGTGCGGTATCAATATTATAAACATAAGCAATAGAAGAACGAGATCAAGCATAGGACATTTATTTACATTTGCTAGAGTTTAGGGATAAGTTATTTAGTTTACACCAGTTGGAAAGCAAGTAAAGATCATTCTGTAAGAGATGAGAATCTTAATGCGATTTTGTAATACAGTATATTTTTAAGTCATTGGCGAACAAAAGAATTTCCAAGTGAGGTAGATAAATATCGATTATATATAATAAAAATAGAATAGAAGCCAAATGAGACCTTTGTGGGATACCAGAAGTAAATTTGAATATCTTCGAATAAAAATTTTTATATTTAACAAATTGCATATGATCGGTGCATAAGAATCGGTGTATAAGAATATAGCCAAGATATAAGAGGATCACATATGCCATCCAGATAAACATAAATTGGAATGTAAAATGTTGTGGTTGATGGTATCGAAGGCTTTGGAAAAATCTATATATATTACATCTATCTCGTATTTGGTGACCAACTGAAAAATTATTAAATAAATCTTCACTAAGAGTTAATAAATTTGTGATTAAATTAGTAAATCTTGTATTTATAAAATCATGTTGTTCTTTTCTAATACAAGCATTAAAGGTAGGTATTATTCTCTTAGAAGCTAATTCTTCAAATCATTTAGGCAGTAAAGAAAGCAATGAAATTGGTCTATAGTTTAGAATATTGGATGGATCAAGTGCCTTATGTATAGGTAAATTCAAACTAGATTTATAATAATCTGGGAAAAAGTCCAATGACAAAAAAAATATATATGTACACATATAGCGAACCGTTTTTTTTTTATGCGTGAGAAAATCATCACTTCACTCTCAGACCGGTCGGCATATATACGATCCAAAAGACCGCATTGAATTCCATTTTGTTACAAGTAAATACATATAATACGTATGACGTATACATAGGTGCTAACGGACATATCTCTATAATTCTATCGCGAGTTGGTATACCCAGCGAAAACAACAATTTTGGATTTATTAGTCTCCCCCGCAGAATTCGTACGTGCTTATATGGCATGCCTGGCATACTTGTAAAATGAAAATACCGCAACACCAAATGGCTTATGTGGACATGGTATTATATACATAATAATATGTAAACGTACATACCTATAGACATACTTGAATGCACGCGTGCCGTGAGCGTAAATGTGTGTGTGTGTGTGTGTGTGTTTATTTTTCTATTTTGACAATTACACGCATTTTCCACGTTTTATACAGAAATTGTGATAAAATCGCGCGACCGAAGGTCTGTAGCTCTTATCCTGGGACCACACACTTACGGTGAAAGTAACAACATGTTTCCTTTTCGCTAGCACACCGCGTGTAGCACATGGTCAAATCGATAAGCCATTATATTCCTGTCATACATAATATATAAAATGCATACATACTACCCATAGTATACGCGTTGAGAGAATAAAATACTACTATATATAATACGTGATAATATAATAATAATGCATCTATTACTGCGCCGATCGGATATTGGTCCTTGGATCCTTCACCCTCTCCCCACCACACAACATGTCTCCAGCACTAAGAAATGTAGTCGATCGATTTTTTTGGGCTTATAGTGAATCCATAGAAACTACCGATGGGTCAGCAACTCTGAAATGTATACCTTCCTACACAGCAGCTTAAAAGCTAAAGTATAACCTAACACTAAATATATCATTTTAAGAGAATACTATTTTTTTTTTTTTTTTTACGACGCACTACCATTAACATACACACATTATATTCTACACTATTCATCATTTTTTACAATCGATGCGAGCTGCGCTTGTATCATTTATGTGATTTACATTTCAAAGAATATTACCTATTACATATTGATATTGTTAAATTTTCAAGGACATTAACACATGTTAGTGACCAGACATATATGCAGCTGGTATTTTATAAATATTATAATGAAAAATTTAATTTATACGTACACACCATGGAAATGCAAACAATCGTGTAATATTTATCTCTTAATAACTGAGATTAATATGGTAACCTAGTTCATATCACACGGATGAACACAATTATGGTTTTACAATCTTAAATTCTATGCATTTATATTTTTCTCCCAAAATTTACACGTGTTGAATTGTAGTCCATGACAGTACTCACGATTTCAACATTTGTACATCTCCAATGCATTGCTGTAGTGCTAGGCTGCTACAGGTTAAAAAAAAGTTGGTCGTAGAATATACATAGTATAACATAGAATAAGATCTGTTCGGTTTTCACGTAAAGTAAACCGATATTAATGATAAACGTATAATAATATAAGCATGTAAAACTTTATTAATAATCAGGATCTATCTTTCGTCACACGTAGACCACCAAAAAAGGGGAACTCGGTGCACGGCGACGGCCTAACCCACATGTAGTGAATTGCACGGTATAGATGACTTTTCCCACATGAACCTAGAGCGGGTGTGTTACGTGCACGGCCATCCTCATTTGGTAACGGTGGTCATATCGATGATGTACTTCTTTGACTACGACGATGACAGTCTTTCGATCGACGACAACGCACACATGTGTTTTATCCGGAGGGGCAGCAACAGCACGCACGCACGCACGCTGTCCTTCCGACGACGCCCACTCAAAAAGACAATACATCGTCTCCGCGCGTACACCGATCATTATATTATTATGTGTTGCTGTTGTTATTATTATTTTTATTATATATATATATATATATATATATATCCAATGATGAGGAAGAAAAAAATTCTATACGTATTATAATATGTGTCTCCGATTATCTCCACACACACATACACATGCGCGTGCGTGCACGCTCACAATGAAGGGCGTTGTCGCCTATTACGTCATATTAGAAGAAATAAAACGAACGCAGGATGCATGTACGAGAGTATTTATTCCAACGACGACGTGATACTTTTGACGCAAGGTGCAGGCTCCGAGCGTTGTTAATTAAAGGGCCACAATTTTGTCGTCTGGCAAAAGACAAAAACTCTTCGATGTACTAGTATGTTATACTAAGCGACGGTAACAGGATTGTTCTACGCAGAACGATATTTGCATACATACAATTTTGAGAAATTCGAAATATTGTTGATACTAAACTATTTTTAAGCTCGTTCTTTAGTCAGTTTTTAAAATAATACATGCGTGCAATTAGAAACAATTATAATTAAAAGAAAAAATGTTTCTTCTTTTTTTATACACCACTTATTGCATGTTCGGGTATTCAAATTACCATCGGTACTTAATAATATTGTGTTACAAAACGCAACTCGTCTAAAAACGAATTTTTTATACCACCCGTGCTATAACAATTCGTTAAAAATTCTCCAGCGAAAATGTGTATTATAAACTACGCATTAGAATTAAAACATTGAATATATAATAATATTTCAATAGTTAAAACATTATATACTATATGAATATACACTTTCTTATCCACCGTCTAAATTTCAAAAATAAATCTATATTTTTTAAGTTACATTACATTATACTATGTTTATTCTACTGTATATTTTTCAATAAGTTTAGACCGAATAATGAAAATTGCGATAGAATGCATTTTTACATCATTTTAAAAAAAAAACGAGTTCATCAACGATGGAATTTATACTGTTATATAGGTATATATGCAAGTATATGTATGACATGATTATAAATATGAAAAAAAGGATCATCTGTTACGTGCTTGTTCGAGTTGACTGAAGATCGCAGTCACGTTCGCGTCGTCTTCTACTTCGGTCACTGCTGTCCGTTTTTGGTGTTTTTTTTTCCGTGTTATTCTTATTTTTTGGACGTTAATTTTTTTTCATTACGGTCGTCTTCCGTTAATAATACTACGTGACGAACATGTACCCATCACTATAGGTACTTCTGTTCTTACTCTACACATACAACAACGGAAAAGTGTATATACATATACTATACACGCTATTGACAACGACACATAATGATGATAATAATAATAGTAATATTATTACTATTACTATTATTATTGTTATTATTATTATTATTATTATTATTATAACCTACAGGGTATGCGCATTGTCTTCAGCAGTGGTGGTGTTGACGTGCATGCGTTGTCTTTCGCGTCGGATGTGTTATGATGCCACCGGAGGCGGCAACTGTCTTACGTTTGCGAACGTGTATGTATGATAATACGAGTATAGTATAATATTATAATATGACACGAGGGAGTCTCGTGAACACACATGATTTAAGTCTAGTTGTATTTTAGACGACAGGATGAAGACGGATAGTCGGCGAATTCATCGAGAATTACATACGTATACGGTAAGAAATTATATACATACAGAGAGAAAGAGAGAGAGAGAAAAAGAAGAGTATACGTATGTACACAGGATGGAAATCGATTTTTCCCCAGTGTTTCGTATAACATAACACAAGGAAACATCACGGTCCACCCTGTATATATTATACACGCAGGAATGAAAAATAAGTGGAGGCGATTATTCGGTGAAACGCATTCAATTTTCTCCCATTGAAACTATCGATAACTCCCTGGCAACTGGCCGCTCTCAGACTGGTTTCGTAATAATATATAGATATATATATATATTGATGATCTATAGATATATATGTTTCTTCTTTCCTCAGTATATATATATATATATATATATATATATGTCTTATATACTCGTCGTATAACGATGTAGTGTTTTACGCAAGTCTGATTTAAACGAAAAAAGAAATACGCACGACATACTTATACCTAAATCTATACCCGCCAGATTTAACGATAGTTGATCACAAAACGTGGTTTTTTTAATTGAAAAAATTAACCGATTAAATCGAAAAAACAACGTCTAGAAACGATGTTACCTACATAACATTTTAATCAATTATTACTTAAACAATATCCGACGACCTTTCCACTGTTACAAAATCATAAAATACATCATATTAAGTACTTATGCTTACATAATACATAAATATACGTTGTTTGTGCTAAGTAGTTATGGAAATAAAAATAAATCTTTACATTTTTATGAAACCAATAATTACATAAAATAACATATGTTAATAAGAGGCAACCAGAATTTTCTTATTGGTACGCTTTTTGTTCATGCATTGTTTCTAATTTCCGGAAAATATACGGTTGTATATATAAATGTAATAATGATTAGTTAATGAACACTTCATTAAAAAATACTTACCGTTTTTTTAGGTTACTTTTAAATAAAATAAATGCTTTTAATTAAAATATTATCGAAATAAAAAAAATTGTATACATTATTAATTTTAAATTTGTATACAGGATCGTTGCCCAATGTTATTACTTAATGCTGTATAATTGAAATCACGCAACAATTTCAGCGGAACGAACGTAATTTTGATCGCCTTAATTCTTTATTTATTAATTAATTCTTCACTCAAAATAACATTTTCGATAAGATTTATCTCACTTCTGTGTGTACGTTTTTTCGATTTATACAAAATCAATGAGTTTATTGACTTGTTTTTTTTTTTTTATAAATAACTGTTCAGTTACAATACTTATTTATAGGCCCATACAATTTACGATAAGATATAATATACGCACAGTTTTTGTGTATAACGTAACATAACCTAAAAAGTAGTCAGTCTATGACAGTAATACAAGATATAAGTAGACAGGTATGCATGACATATCACGAAAACAATAGGCAATTTTTGCTAACCGTAACACATGAAAAAAACACATCCAAAGTAGTCCTCGAAGTAAAGTTTTTAGGTATTAAGATTCTTACATATATAATGCTCTGTACTACAGTCATTAATTTTTACTAGTTCATACACGACATTCATGAACAATGTATGAAGTAAAAATGATAATAAACAAAATTATCTCGAAGTAAAAAAAAAAAAAACAAAATGTGATCATTACTGCATTATTATGGTAGGCCATTATACATACAAACTGACCACGACCAACTGTTGAAATAGTTATCTTCTTATCCCATTCAAAACGTAATTATAGTTGAAAACTCTCTGATAAAAAAAGAGAAACCAAAATAATATCATCTCTCCCTTAGGTGAAAAAAACATCGACAACTTTCACTATTTCCGATCGACTGATTTTTGCGAATTGAAAAACTGTCTACCGGGTAAAAAACTCGATCTGAGGGATTAATGAAGCAAAAAAATATCCATTAGAATAAATTAATTCGTTAATTTTTCCACTAATTTTTCCTACACTTTAAAAAAATTATACATCTAATACTATTCAACCGTGATTCAACCACATTTTGTGAAAACTAAAAACATATTTTAAAAGTAGTTACTTTCGCATTAAATTAATAAATACAAATAACTTAATACATTAATCGAATTCTTAAGAAAATAAATACGTTTTTACTTGAGCAATAATCAACTTTAATATTTTTCACTTCAAATTTTATTTTATGATATATTTATGTGTTCAATATATTTACCTTGGTTCGATTGATAGGATTGGTAAAGTCTCGCCCAGGCGCTACGAATAAATATCCACATTTTACAGCCTTCCTGGTGGCCTGAAATAAAAATTGTACTTATATTATAATAGATACAAAAATACATTGAATTTAATATGCATTTATAATAATAGTTCATTAACTATCATACTATTAACTACATAATATATTGCTTAGGACATTTTTTTCAACTCATAACTTTTCACAAATACAATTACAATAAATATATTTTAATTATTATATAATTTATAGCGATTTAATCATACTAATTAAAAAAAAAAAAAAAAATCACAATCATTAATATTTAAAAGCAGTTTTGTAAAACAGTTTTGGAAAATATTGTTCATTCAATTACCCAGGGTAAAAGAAACTAATACACCTGATCTACATACATAGTCAGGTCAAAAGGTTATATAGTTCAACTGCACGACAGTAGTGTATAGTTGTAAGTCTTCTAATTCGCTGCCTGCCATTATAATGGATTACTATGAATATATAACTACTCTATAGATTTTGAGTAGTAGGTATTGAAGAAAGAATAATATTATCAAGAAGACGTTTGATAATTATTATAAACTTCATTTTTTTAAAAAAAAGTAAAGTATTAAAGTCAGTATAATCAAATATATCATCATAAAATAAAATTAAAATAAAAAAGTAAAAGAAAATAGTGGAAAAACTTATAAATTCAACGCAGTCTAACTACAAATTTGTTTAATTCAAACTAGAATGTTGTAAACAGCAGAGTAATTAGAAAACAGTTGTTTTACTCGTATTATTCATCCAGAAGAGCGGTGTAACGCGTATAATAAGCATGTTTGAGTGTGATAACAAAAAAAAAAAATTAAATTACACCTATTCAATTGCACTGTTGCGCGTAAAACTGTTGGCATAAACCGTGAAACCAGCGCATTTTATAATTCTCGATTTACATAGTATGAAAAAACAACACGTCTAAATACAATGCACTACATTTTATGCTTGCGTGTGGCCAAATTTAACCCGAAAATTGCAGTTTTAAATTGCTACGTGATTTTTGAAGGGAAAAGTTTTGAGAATAAAATGCACCAACAATAAAATAAATAAACATTTATGAATACTTTTGAATGTAAACATTATATTTCGTAGAAAAATTGATACAAAAAATCATTATACAGAAATTCGAAGTGAAATCCATTGCGGCTGTTGTTTTCTAATACTAACAGTCGAAAAATTTAGCCCGCGGAACACCGGCTCTAAAAACGAGCAAATGATTAGCACGCCGTAATGTATATATTTTTGACCGAAATCATTAGGGTTCAATTGTATATATGCTTATATATATATATATATATATCTAATAATGTACAAAAAAGACATATTTAAAGATAATCGTGGTCACAATACAATATTTATACTATCACATAACGTGAGTATTGACATTTATTTCTCATTTGTTTTGTATAGACCCGATGACAACCATCTGAACATTAATTACTGTACGAACAAAATAGAAAAAATAACAACGCTACGGTATATGGTATATGCATCAATCAAAACCACTCGTATTGCAATGTATTGGGCGGCTCTCCTTGTTTAAATACGTATATGAAAAATGTTATAGTTATTCACTGTTGAGTAGGATATTATCGAATATCCTATCACCATAATGACTGATAACAACAGGTATAATACATTTGCACCAAAAGTGGATATTTCCCTTTTCCCACAATACTCGTTTTTACCAAACGATATTTTTCTGTTATGTAACCGTTCCCACCAAATCAATTTCTATATCACTTCACTACTTTCTGCCAATCGTTACATCCAGTTTTTGTCCATATTTCTTCAAAATTACTAGTACTAAACATGTGACAAACAAAACACAGGCAGCAATACATTTAATGATATATTCTCTAGCCATTCTTAATTGTTAAATCGTTCACTTTAGAATGATTGATTCTGCTTTCAAAATTTTTATTTTTGTATAATGCTAAGTATTCCAGTCAACAAAAGTATCAATATAAGTAACTAATTTGGTCAAATGCCTATTTCAAATAATTTTTTTGGTATCTGATCAATAATCCGAACTTTTGAATTTGATAATACCAAACTTACGTTAAATTAAATTGACTCCTAATTATTTCTGTTCTTAGTCAAATTGCAAGTACAAAATTTAAAATTGATTTTTCAAATAGGTGGTTACAATTTTGGATGATAAACATAGATCGATCGATGACTATTTATCATCAATTAATTTAATATTTTTTGGTTTATTGTTTAGGTTTATAATTTATAAATATAATGATGATATATTATTCTTTATATATATATATATATAATACTTCACCTCTTCGGTTTTTTTGCCGAGTTATTAAATTATTGTTTTCTTATTTTATTTTAATGTTAAAACAAGTCAATAAAATAAAATGCATTGCAGATTTTAATATAATATATATATATATATATATATATATAAATATATATACACACATAAAATATGTTAAATTAGTGAGTTGTGTAAATGAAAACGATTTGGTGGAAACAGATATCAGTCAAAATATAATTCGGTGGAAACGGGTATCGGTCAAAATGTAATTTGGTGAAAACGGGTATTGGTGGAAAAGGGAAAGGTACACTTTTGATGGAAGGATTGATGTTCCGCCCGATAAGAATATTAAATATGTTCGGCTAAAAAAGTCTATAGGTAAATATTGGGAAAATATTAGACTATATAGCACACGTACACCGATTTTATATAACTAATATTAATAATATAATAAATAAAATTGTTCATAGATAATATAAGCACTGCAAGTTCATCAAGCTGTGAAATCTTTGACACCACTAACTTTTACTGAACTAAAATATTCAGATATTTCATAAAAACCAATCTTTTATGGCTGAATATTATTCATATTTAAATTTGACGAACAATTGACTGCATTGATTAAATGATTTATCTGATAGTAATAGGTTTTGTAATTATATTTCAAATACATAAATTGTACAATGTACATTTATTCTATTGATTATACGGGTAGATAGTGAATAAATTATTGAAAAATTAAAGTTATCCATACGTTATATTTATAATCGCAATCTGCATAAAATGCATATCACCTGAATTTATTTATACTATCATACTGGATAAAGAAAGTGTTTGTAGTTTTGTAAATACCTATAGCCACCTTAACGCTATAATGAAAGATTACCCACTAATAGATATTAAATTATATTTATATTGATTATTTTAAAATCGCTGTACGCCATAAAACAATTTCAACTCTACGACGTTTAAAAATGTATTTAAAAAATACCACAGATACAGTTTGAAAATTGAAGGATGGCAATTGTAATATTATTATAGCGAAAGCACTAATTACTTATTAATAGCTAAATATTAAAATGTTGTATATAATATGAGTATTTAATTTATTTAGTATTTTATTCAATTAATAATAAAAAAGATAAATCATCTAAATATTTCGTATGAATATTATTGTTTAATAGTTATTATTATAAGCGTAAACAATAATAACTGTGCCCGAGTTTAATCATATCAAACAAGAATTAGATAACATATTTTTCCAACCTTTTTTTTTTTTTTATAAATTATATAATATTATCCCTTGGGAATTTTAGGCCAAGCACCCGAGTTTATTTAATTTTCGTCAGAGAAAAGTGGCTAATACCAGTCCATATACGGTCGTAAACACATCAAATGACAAACAAATCACGGATGAGTGTATTTTACGTTACTATACAAACAATCTGGAGTCTCTATATAAAAAAAAGTTTCAAAATGTATGCCCAAAAGGATGAACCAGTGGTCGGTATCTTCTGGTGGAGACCGTTAATCACGTTTGTGCAACGAGTGCGACGTATAGGCAACACGCGTGGCGGTGTGGCGGCCTATAGGATTGTAAATCCAATTATTATTACAAGCACTTTCCTAATTCTCCCGAGCCTACTCACTATATTTAAAAAAAACATATACATCGCCCACAGCTGTCGGAGGGAGGTGTAGTCAGTCGGTATATATATATATATATATTTTTTTTTTATTCTGATTTCCTTTTCTTTCTTCTTATTCTCCGCGTGATGGCGCAATCGCATCTATTTGATGTTCCCCGTTAAGGAAACTCCTCCGATAACTGAGTAGGTATATTACAATAATATCAAACGTGCACGCATAATCAACCATCACGTACTTATATTATTTTTATTTTGTTTCTAATGTACAGCACATTACATTTAATATTATACAAATATATAATATACTTGTACAACTTTATACGTGTAGCAATACATGAATGACGTCCATATCCCGTAGAAAGCGTATAGATTAAATATTAAGTCGGAAAAATTAAAGTCTTATTACATACGTTTGTATGTGACTATTTTATGTGACAACAGCGGTTCTCACACATCGTGTTAAAATAGTGACCTTGACCTACAGTAACACAGGTTTTTAAGAACAAGCACATTGGTCAAATTATGGGTGATAAATACGTCCGGAATAAGAATTCCTTTACACCAACAAATTAACTAGGACTGTATAGTATCTCAAAGTACAATTCATACCAATATAGTAGAATTTATTTTAAATTATTATCATTATGGCGGGCTATTGCTTTATGGATTTCAATCATAAAATCATACGTTGATACCTCCTATTATTATACACCACGTGTAACACTTATGATGGCTTTAGAAAACCGTTTTAATTTATCTCAAAATTTGATCTCAAGTATTTAACTATAGTGTGAATACTGTCAAGTCACAAGTATAATGTCACTACCTAAATAATTTTTGATCATAATTGAAAAATTAATTCTCAGAGAGCAAATATAAAACGTAATTACAGTGTCTCTTATTATTACAAACGGCAATGAACAAGAGCCCTATAATACATGCATATAATTATTGTTGCTCGCTTAATGAATAAAAAGCTATCATACAAAATATATTGAAAAATATTCGATTAACGTGCTAGTCTAATTTAGTTTTAATTTCATCAAAATACAATCATTAAAGATGAACAGATCTAGTCTATTCATAATGTTCCAATGTTATATTCAAGTAAATCAATGTATAAATAAATATATGTGAATAATACTATGGTACATTTAAATAGTAAGTAAATAATTATGATTCGAAAGTAAAGATTGTTAGATAAAATTATCTATAGTTGTTGTTTTTATGCTTTAGTAGCTATTGTAAATAATTAAAATTCTGAATCGATTTCAGCAAATTATAACTTTACATAGACATTAATGCCAAGAGTAATTTCTAATCTGAGTGAATTAATAAATGAACAGATGGACGGATCATAGATCTAATATACTTCAAATATTTCTAAAAAAATAATCTGAACTTATAGTTATGACATTTAATTTTTTATTTTAAATATATTTTGCTAGATGTATAAATTATCCAAACCATTTTTTTACCTAATAATGAAATTATATAGAAAGTGTTGAAACAAACCTACTGTAAGTGAAAAGATTCTCAACTTATCAATGAAATACAGAAGAAAATAAATACTTAACACACAAATTACGTTTTGAGATGAAACACTTAGATTATTTGATGGTCAAGAAAATAACGATCGTCATTGGTCACAGCGGTGAATCGTATTTCTATAAAATACAATTCAATTATTATAAAATCAGGACAATAAACAATTTAATAAAAATAATTTAGGTATTCTAGGTCATTTACATCTAGATCAAAGAAATATAATACGAATATACTACAATTATGAAAACAGAAATAATATATTTTCGTTCTCTGTAAATCCGCAGAATATATAGTCTAGCTTAAAACACATGATATTTAAAAAACTTATATTTAAGAAATGTTGATTAGGAGGACGCCAGACCCGAATGTGTTATCTTTGTCTGACAAACGTACAATATACTAAATTTGCGTTCAGAAGTTCAAATGTCGTGATGTTAGCTTTAATATTAAAGTAAAATGACCTACAATCAAATTTTAAGGAAAAAAATTATGTGTGTTTCTCTGTCAGTTTTTCAGATATTTTAATTTTTAAAAGAGTTAGAGTATGTAAAATATTACAATTAAAAAAAAACTCGTAACTCGCTTAAAAATTAAAATATCAGAAAAAACCGATCGACAAAACACAGGTAATGTTTTTCCATTATAATATTATTATAAGTCAGTTTACTCTCATATTAAATCTAACATCACTAAATTTAAAATATTGAACTCAAATTTAGTATGCTATACGTGTGTCAGACGGAGACAACACGTGCTGGTAGGTATAGCATCCTCTTAATTAATGTGTTAAAACTTAATAGTTTTTTTAAAAAAAAAAAATCACATGATAGAGAATCATGGAGAAAACATTTATTGTAGCCCAATCTACGGATTGAATACTAAAAAAAACGCGTATTTTTAAATCACGTATCATATTCAACTATCATATTTTATAAAATGTTTTATCTATGATAATGAAAATAGAAAAAATACATACCGATCGTTCTTTACGGTGTACTAATATTAGTTTAAAAAATACATTAAATGAATTGGAAATACTAAAACTAGAATGGTAAATTACTTATAAAACAATTATAATGATATTTCATCATACCTCGATTACTTTTTTTTTTGTTTTTATGATTAGATCTCGATCATTTATTGAATACACTGTAGCAAAAATCATGTTTATATAATAGGACTATGTTCACCCCGGTATTCTCAAATCTGATAAAAACTATAAGAATACGCGGTCGTGGTAATTTACATTTGAACGCACTATATATAAATAATATTAATTCAACCGGGGATGAGAAACTCACACTAAAATCAATATTTTACGACTTTTATCTCCCATGATTTTCTCGAATTATACTAATGTATATAGAGTCATCATCAACCCAACTCCTCCGATTGTACAAAGATTGTTATACGATTTCGTGTTGTGATACACACACACACACACACACACACACACACACACACACACACACACACACACACACACACACACATACACACACGCCGTACGAGTGCACACATATACATCCCCCAAATCGTGTTCTTAATAATCTCCTTACCGCTGATCACATCTATCATTAACATACGCGACTAATGTGCGAGTGGTTGCATGCGAGTGTACGCTACGCACGGACAGCAGGATAAGCCGCAAGTCCGAATAATATTACTTGTACACTATTATTATTATTCAAATAAAACATCAATATATGCGACAGGTTGTCGAGAAAAACGCAGTGTAATCTCTCCGTGTACTGTACGGGCGGCTCGGTATAATATCGTATACATACCTAGACCTGTGAACTCATCGCGTCAGCCGACCGATGGGGAACCCGTTATGTTTTACACCGCTAAAAGCGCACCAAACTACTTGGGATAGTAATAAAAAAAAAAAAAAAAAAAACGGGGAAAAAATATATAATATGTAAAAACCATGAGTGTCAGAGTGGGAGAAAAATGTGGAAAAAAAAATTAACGTCGGCATACGATAAATATTGTGATATAGATGTACCACAACACATAATTATATTACGCCACACGTACTGATTATTACCATCATTTTTTCGCTATTTCAACGCACTTCCCTCCAAATACTTATTTGATACATTATTTTTTACATTGTTTAACACAAGAAACATTTTATAATAATATAGATAATAAAGATTTGCAATTTTTCTAAAAATTTACTCCATATGAATATAATTTCATTGTAGTTTTAGCCGAACAATGTCTTGACTCAAAAATCAATAAAATTGTTAAATTCTACGTTTTTAGTTTTTAACTTTTGAGCAATACCGGCAGAATTATTTTTGTGACTAAGCTTTTGGATAAAACAAAACTTAATCAAACGCGAAAATTAAGCCCGGTGAAATTACACTTTAGAGAGATCCTTTTTCAATGTACTCAGAATACGTGTATTTATAATTGATAACTGTTTTTGAAATTTTTTTTAGTCCATTTTCTAAATTAAAAAAATTCTACGACTTGATTTTTTTTTTTGGTCCCTCCATATTCAAATTATAAATAGTGTACTTACAGTAATATATCAAGTATGATATATGCGTACATGTTGATATACCGACAAAGTGATTAAACTGACTCGTGTGAAAATAAATTATGTATATACTCGTAATATAAAAAATATGTATATAGGTACGCTTATATAGTTGTACACGTATACCTTCATATGTATATTAAACGCATACTATACTACATACATACTTGTATATACACATACACATTCATACATACTTGTGTGTTTGTGTATGTGTATTGAACGTAATGGCATCTTAAGCATTTCGATAATGATAATTACACGGTTTGCATATAATATTTCCTACTTGTCGGCAGTGACGGCGGTGATGGTGTGTGCGCCTGGACACAAGTCCGCTGCGGCGGTTACGAGTTTAATTGGAATTTTATTTTATTTTTTTCTCTACCTTTGGCTCCTCCGAGAACCGCTCGACTGGCGTCAAAAACAATAATTATACATATATATATGTATACGTGTTTATGTGTTTGTACATATTTTACACGTGCAGCGGCCTAGCGGGTGAAGTAACGAGAAATAATGCGTTGTTTGCGATTCTACTAAATGAAGTATCGACAAAATTTTATAAATTATTATTTTTAAAATGCATACATTAAAATATTATAGCTGTGCAAACAAAAAAACAAAACCCGCTATGTTCCACATAACATTTACTGGTATTCACACTAATTATTTATTACTGTTGATTACGTCCAAACTCAAAAAAACCTTAATACAACTATACGTAATATGTACATACTATGTATACGTATCTATAGTAGAATCGTTTAGAAACCTTTGTAGGATGTATGACCACAACCGCACTACATAGCGACATTTATTTAAATTGCGATAATACCATATTTTCAAAAAAACCACCCATCATCGTAAATTCAATATCAATATCGAAGCATACCTATCATAGGAGTACATCAATATTAAAAAATATATAAAATTTTCGTGTAATATTTTTTAATGTTACTTATCTGCAAAAAAAACTTACATTGGCCATTTTTAAACAATCTATATACTGACATGCTCAGTCTGACTACACGTAATTTAGCAAGTATAAAAAACTAATTTTTATTTTGTATTCATTGAAAGTTATTAAATAATAACTCACCAGATAAATAAATGATTGCAAACGTGTTTAAACTGCAGTATTTGCATAGGTAAGACTTCTAAACATATAACTGTATAGCGCTAATCCCGTAAATTTATGAATACCATTAGGCAAATAACGTTGTACTTTACAAACTTAACGATAGTTAGAAATTAATACCTAGCATCTTTAAAAGTAAATATAAAAAGTACAGACTTTTAAATAACTTGACGGTAAACAGCAGACATCCATTAGAGTTATCAAGGATCTACACGTATCAGTTACACAGGTTAGTATAACTGTCATACTACTAGCACAATGGATATTATATTATGCATTGTTCTTAAAAAAAGATACAATGACAAATAATATCGAACACATGATATTCAACGAAAAACACCAGTGTTATTGTTTGAGTAACAACACAATACTATAGTAATCAAGAATATTATTAATATCAATATTTTAACAAACGTAGTTTATTATGTTAATCGAGTGTGAAATTTTTTAATAGTTAAATTATTTACAAATGTTTTTTTGAGTATAATTATGTTATGTCACGAATGCGCGATGTTCAGATTTAAAAGTTTTTCTTTGGAATAATTAAAAATAAATATAAAAACATAATATTTTCAATGAATATGTAGGTATAAGAAAAAACGGATTAACTGGAGTTACAAATGATGTGTTCCGTAAAATACATAGAAAAAATGTTTTCCGCGGTAAATTTTTGTTGCTAGCGGTCGGCTTATCGTGTTTAGTTATCGTGCTTTTACAATGATACGCGCCGGTTATAACTACTATACCCGACGTAACATTCGACGGTCTTCCGCAATTGTCTGCAGAGCTGTTTCAGGTATACATTATGTGTATACAAAGTGGAACCATCGACCTGCTATGCATTTTTGTACCTATATACCGTGATTGCTCTCTCTCCTACCAAAACGTATCGGTGTTTCGTATAGGTATACACCTTGCAAGATCATCATTCGTAGCCACGCGCCACTCGATGCATATTATATACCTTCGAAGTTAATCCGCGCAAAAGAACATTGAAAATCGATCGAACGAGAAAAAAACCATGTAGCAAAAATAACGGTGGTGGGATAAGGGAAAATAACTGCAGAACAAGCCTAATAATTACGACAGACAAATGTAAAGTACAGTTAAACGGGTGTGACTTGTTTGTGGTCACATGTGGGTCGGTCTTTAAATACAAATACACTCGTGCATAAAATATAATATATATATGTACACGTACGATGAACGGTGCAACGGTACACGGAAGACTACGCGCGATTTTCTCATTTTTCCCATTCGGTGTCTATATAAATATCTAACTCCTCCACATCCGTCACAGCCGAAGCTGAAGCCTTATCGCGCGCACGTTCCGAATACCTGCACCGGCGAATATTACGTATGTTTTCCATAAGTGTATAGCGTTTATGCGTCAAGGTGGTCCTGAACACAATAAATAGATAGATAGATATGTACGTGGATACATGGAGGAGTGTACAAAATAATGTATTACATAATGTACGTACAAGAAAGAATGATGTTGCATTGCGATAGGGTTGTTGAGAAGTTCAAACCATTGTTTTCGTGCGTTATAATATTATAAAATAAAACTTGTATAAAGCGAAACGTACATAGCCTACGTAAGGGAAATAAAATTAAATATCAATAATCGTGAAAAATAAAATAAACGGTAAAAATATTTTCTATTAAAAACTTCCGTTAAAAACAATACCAAACATTCGTATCGTGTATCATATATGTTTCGAAGAATATTAGATGATCGTGCAAATTTGCATAACCAGCTAGTGACTCACGCTAACCCCTTTGGAAAAGGGGTGCGACGCAAACGATGGTTATCCCTCCAGCCGTACGTGTGACGTAATCTTATAATAACACCTCGTGTAAAAGGTTATTGATTTATATATTTTTTGTTTTTTATACATATATTATATTTTTTATAATATTTCTCATTGATGTTTCATGGTAAGTACTTTCAGTACACAGTAATATATTATACTAACATAATACACTAAAATATAAATGTATGTAACAAAACTTGCAGACGATGCACATTCCAGACCTCTGTCGTGGAATTCGATTATTACCCAACAATTTCATAACTAACCTACTCTGATAAACGACGATATAACAGTAGATACAAAATATATTATAAATAACGTATTTATTCCGATAGGAAATATTTATTCGAAATTATAAAATGCAAATATAAAATTTGTGTTATGTTACGTATTTGATATTAGTTATTGTTCTATTATTGTTACATTGTTATATTTAACGCTTTGTTAAAAGCTCCGCGACTTCAGGTTAAATATAAAAAATAAGATTAATTACATTCGAAACGCATATTTTTTACCGAACTGGTATGATTAAAAGTATTTATAATTAATATAATAAATAAATTTTTCAACAATATGCATGTGGACCAAGTATTTTGTGAACAATTGCGAAAAATAATTATAAATTCTTGTACATATGTGTATACACGAATAAATGATATGTATACTATGAACTACATTATTTCCTACTTATATTTTTGTACTTAATAACTTATAGAGCATTGTTATATGCATTACGTTATAATATAGCCTATATGTCATGAAACATGCATATAACTTACATGTTAATCTGTTATCTAATCTATTATTTAGCTGAAAGCCGTAATGTGATAAATACATGTATTTTTTTCGAAAAATATTTTAACTTGGAGAAAAAAATCGTCCGATATTTCACAACCGCCGAGCATGAAGGAATGCTTATTATATTATAGTATATATATATATATATATATATATATATATATATATATATATATTATAATAATAATGCATCCATTTATTGTCGAATGGACACCACCGTAAACCACGAAGGAAGTGTAGGTACACTGCGTTTAAAATCTTAACGGGATACTGCGAGAAACGTAACTATATATTCGTGAGATATTGCATGTACGTTATTACCGAAATGCGATTATTGAACATAGGATAATGTACAGCTATTTTATACAGCACCATTGCCTAGTATAATGTTAAACTATATTATCGTATAGAAAAGATACCTATTTCTTTTATTTGTTCAATTTTAAAAACGTACCTATTTTAGTTTTGATTTTTATAGAAAAATTAAAAAAAAATACAAACTCAATTATTAATCAAAATTATAAATGTTTTACTGTGCAAATAAAATGAAGCCGATCATGTCCAAATGAATAATCTAGTCAACAGAAATTGGTTATACTCACAATTACCATAATCTTGACATTATTTTTTTTATAAATTTAATCTTTAAGATTTTTTTATTGAACTTTTCTCATCATAAAATAATTTTTAATTTCTTTATAATTAATTTTTAATTTCAGTTTCTAAACACAGAACGTTGAACTTAAAATAACTATAAAAAACAAAAATTGCATTTTAAAAATAAAATGAATTGTTTAACGAAAATTGTAAAATTGATGTATTTCTATCTCAGTAAACGATACTTATCATATGTGTATTAAATAAAAATAAAAATATTTAAAGTAACATTATAGATACTTCATCAGATTAGTTACATTATAGTTGTGTAAAATGGTTGAGTTTAAGTGAAAACGAAGAGTATATTTATAAAATATATACTTACATTATAAAATGTACTATTAAGAGTACCATCAATATAGTTTTAAAATATTAAATACTTTTTATTAATTGTAACTTTGGAAGTTAAAAATTTAAAGTTTACAACAACATAATTTCAAATTTTTATTTTAAATACAGTGCCTTCAACTCATATTTTTGTTTCTATCTTAAAGTTATTTTAGATTACAACTTATAATGAAGATTAAATTATTTAAAATCTTCAAAATATCTATTGTAGGATCTCGATAATCCAAATCGATTGAGGAAAGGATTCCTTCGGATTACCGATTTGATTGGATACCTATGACATGAAAATAAATAAATAAATTTTCTTAAAATTTATTTTTATCTATACATAATTAAAAAAAGTCAATAAATACTCTGATAATTACAAATACAATTATTATTTATATATTATATATAAAATTACACAACTACATATTCATTTAAAATTTTGAGTTTTTTTTTTTTTTAATTCACGTGCATATTAATACATTGCAATGTGATAATGCTCGTTCGTATTACCGTGTATTGCGGATTAGACAGTGTTCGGATTAACGTGATCCTACTGTATATGTTATATAATTGTTTATGTCTACTATCGATGAATCTAAACATGACATTATTGGTTGCAATTTAATCTAGCTAATTTAAAATTACAAGAACATGAATTAAATTAACAAAATACACCGAGGTGGAAACACTGTCTATCTATTATTTAGCATTACAAATTAACAGGTAAAAACAGAATGAGGGAGGGGTTCAACTCCACCACTAAAATATCAAAATTTTTTTTATAAAAAATGACCTAAAAATGTAAAAGTTATTTCAAAGTTTCCCATGAGACTTGCAAATGCAATGTATAAACATATATACATTATGTAGTGAGTAATAAAGAATGCTATTTATCAACATTTAACATTTTTTCAAAACCTTCCCCCAAATTTTTTCCTGCATTGGCCCTTACAAATTAACGACATATACAATGTATATTATACATAGTGAACCGGGTTATGTGTATGACCCGTCAAGACCTTGAGACTGCGCTATATGGCCTGAGTTAATTTCATGTATGAAATTATTTTAAGTTTTATAAATAAAAAAAATGAAAAACTATCAAGTATTATTTAACGATAGTAAAGTATAGTCGAAACCGTGTCACGAGTTTAATTAATAGACAGTCCGCACGTTTCGCAATTCTTAACACATCTGAATAATATGCCTCTCGCTCGGCATGCGCATTAAGCCATATTTTATCCTCCCACTTCTTCATACAATATCCATGAAAATATAATGTGCAAAAATAAAACATACACGTGACATACAAAACAAAATTTTATAAGAAAAAAACAATAACTCTAATATAGTATTGAAGAACAAAATAAAAATTATAAATTGGGTGAAACGAAATAGATCATAACAGATATAACAGATATAAAAACAGACATATAAGAGATGTCAAAATGCATTACGACAGGCCAGTTTATATTTCATATTTATTTTTAAAAAAGTAAATATTTAAAAAAATGGTAAAATTTAAATAAAAAAGAATTTAAAAAAAAAAGTTATATCACGGAATATATTCAATGAATCGAATTTATCTTTTAGATTTCTACAATAATAAAATTATAGTAAATATAAAATTTTTTCGTCGACACCATCTAAAATAACGTACGTGTATATTCAATTCAAATTTTTAATTAGGCACATCTAGATTATTAATAGAAACATGGTAATTTGAAAATGTATACATAAAATTCAAAACTGAGTCTTCGAACAATATTCTATTTTGTATTATAAAGAAATCGTGTGCTCTTATCTTATTTATCGTTAAAATATAAACCATTACACCAGTAAGTTATTGTTAGTTAGAAATTAAATATTCTAGTCACGTTCGAATCAACTTTTAATAGTTTGAACTTCTTATGAACACCAAATTTTGTACCATCATTTAGTGATTGAAATGTATGAGATACAGTTATCGTATTTTTAAAGCCTGAGTATAGAAAATAAGAAATAAAATTTAATTAATTTATCTAAGGACTAAGTCATTATAATATGAACCAATAGGTTCATCTTAATTTTTACTTAGATAAATCTAGTTGAGTAACTTATTTTGTTCAGCATTGAAAATTTAAATGAGTTTTATAAATAGTAAGCAAAATCAAAGTGTGTTAGATATTTAAAAATTAGTAATACTAAATAACAATTATGAATATATTCTAAATATAAAATTATTATTGTATTAGCACTAAGATCGATAATTTAAGTCCAATATGACGGATACATTTTGTTATGCCCTAAAACTACAATATGACAATATTAGCATATGTTTGTTTTCATTGGTTTATTTGTCATTTGTTTTTCTTTTCCTTCTTTTCTATTTCTGTTAAAATTATAATCACAATCACCACTGTTGTTTGCATAATTAAAAAAAAATCAAAGTAGTCTGCATATTACAATGTGCGAGGGGATGCTCTAGTATACATCAAAAAACTGATTAGACCGGTAAACATACGGAGCCGTATGTCGATACAAAAACACACAAATGTAGTCTCTTCTGCTGGATGACGACAATGTTTGACAGACAGATGGACAGACTAGTCCTGACCTGTTATGGGTTTCCTATTCAACGTCTGGTTTGATTTCTCTTTACTAAATTTGTATCTTGTTCTTTCCTCGTTGTTGTTGGACATTTTTACCAATACCGTTTTCTAAACAAAAATGATCTAACCTATTTTCGAGCCTATTTTCTATAGGACTCACAGAGGATATTTTTCGCACTTGTCAACAGTATGACGTACCACGCGTAATTGTCGTCTTAGACTAAATTGGTGTTTGGTGCGGTATGGTGAAACGAAATGGGAGATAAATTTTAAAACCATCATAGTACAAGTTTTCCAGTGTCAAAGCGAGAAAATGTATTTATAAATGAATTATTTATAGGTACAACAAAGATGCAAATAATACGTTAGTCAAGATGTAAAAAGGATCAATAATAAAATTTGCACTATTGCCTATCTTTTATTTTAAAATATTGAAATATTCATAGCAAAATTTAATAATGACTACAAAATGAGCAAATACAAAATAAATAATATTGCTTTTAATATGTATAAGATCTTAAAAGATATATATTTGAAAAAATAAGTTATACATTCTTAAAATCATAGCATGATTTTCTTTAATATGACTAAAGGTATATAAAAATAAAACTCATATCTAACTGAAAATAAAATTTAAATTTCTTTTCTTTTACATATTATTTACATTAAAATTGTTATAATAGTGTAAAAGTTCAAAATAATAAGTACGATAAAGACTTTATTATTAAGACCTTCAAAAATAATAATAATAATTTAGACAATTAATTTCGCACAGAAAATTAATGAAAGAAGAATAGTTCTCAGTTCTCACACATACAATTGACATTATATAACCTATACAGTATACGGTATATAACTTTATGGTATATTGATAAAAATTAGTAATTGTTATAATTTAATAATTTTTAACAGTCTAAAATATACCAGAAACGTATTTAAAAAAGCACAGACTTTAAAATTTGTATTTAAAATATTAAATAGCATATTAAAGCCCCATATAAGATCCCGAAAAATAATGCTATATATTTTTAAAACAGTTATGTTTTTGGTTTTATTTTCCAGTATTAATTTTAATATCAAAAACGATTCCAAATTCCACGATTTGACCGTTAAACTAATAAATTACCGAGTATAATATATATTTTAACTATCAAACATCTTTAAGATATTTTTATGAAAGTTTGAATTTCATTAAAAAATAAGGATTATCAATAGCTATTCTATAAACATTTAAAAAATTTTTTAGAATAATACATAGCTATAATATGTAATGTATGAAATATAGTATGTACATATATGTATATATATATATATATATATATATATATGTAGAGATGTTAAAATACGGTATTTTATTTATTTTTTGTATAATACCGTATTATACCGTATAGAACCTTGCAGTACCTTAAATTATAAGGAATTTAACTAAGGTTATAATCCCATTGTCAATTATGAAATATAAATTATTTTAAAATAGAATAATTAAAAAAAAAATGGCTAAAAAGTTAGAAAAATTAAAAAAACACATACCTGATACAAGAATTTTTCACAAAATTTACCAAAATAATTTTTAGTTATATTATCGATTTGCAATAATGATATAAGTAACATACGTTTGTATGTTATACATATAAATACATATTTTTTTAATAGAAATAAAAAGAAAAATATATCTACTTAAAACGTCTATAATTATATACTATCTAATTGTATCTATATATTTACAATATTTGAATATCATAGTAAAATAAATTGATTTTAGTTATTCTTAACACCTGAATTCTAAATTAACACGATTACAATAATGTTGTATATTTTTGATTTTTATAATAATACTGTACTTTATTGGAGATACATTCTATAAGGACAACTAAAAAATTAATAGTCGAGTTACTAAAAATAACGCTTTCATTTTTTTTTATACTGTCTGTATAAAATAATTTTATACCATGTGTATAATACCTTGTATAATACAATTCTATACCATTATATAATACAAACTCACATCACTATATATATGTATAGTAAATGAAAATAATACAAAAAATCGAATATTAAATCCTATCTAGAAATTTATTTATCAAATTGTACCACTATTTAAAAAAAAATCTATAAAACAACTACATGGATTATGGATTGAGAAAACACATTATGTAAAAAACACTATGGACCTATAAAAAGTAAAATTACCAACAATATTATTGACTTGAGTGATTAATTACTAAAACAAAATCATTAGTAAAAATTGTTTAATACGTTTCATTTTCATTCATTTTATCACTAATATTAAAAGAGATGAACATCAGTATTTTTATTTTACAATAATATGCTATTCATACATTTAATTTTTTACACGCAAATCTGTATCAGTATGAAAGTGGAAAGTAAAATCGTAATGCTTCTGGAGAATCTGGGTTGCATAAAACCGAAGTCTCCTTCAGTAGTAATTACAGTTATTATTGTTTCAAAAATTTCATTTTTTCATATACGTTATCATTTAGAGTTTGATTTAAATTACATAAATCCGTGCGATTCGATTTTCACGTAGAGCAAAGAAAAAAAATAGTTATTCAACACGACAACACAATACTCGTATCCCAATAAAAAATAATGCAGATAGAAGAAAAAAATAGCTTCAACTATTCAACATAAACAATGTCTGCAATTACCTAAACGATTAGAATATTAGTTGTAGACTCATAATAGTAAATATATATATATATCATATATATATTATATTTTTAAAATATACATACATTGTAGGTGCCTAAATATAATTACTATCACAATATTCAGATAAGATATCTATTTAAATACTTTGAATGAATTAGAAATTGAAGAGGTATAAAAAACTATATTCATATATTAAAACTACTTATTTGAATATTTAACCTAAACCATATTACGAGTAAATTATAGTTAGTTTACTAAGTATAAAAATAAAAAATAAAAACTTTGAATTATGTATAAAATTATTAAAAGCATAGTAAATCAGAAATAATTTTTTCGCATACCAATTTCGAACTAAATCTAAAACTCGCATACTAACTCGTAGACTTTCTAGTCGTAATCCGATGCGATTAATTATTGTTTGATGTGCAAGGGGAAACCGAAAAAATGACATCGTAGTAATGTTACGAATGTGGAAAACAATACACTTTCTCTTTCATTTCAATAATAATTAATGAAATCATAATTGCAAAGTAGTAATTGAATTTCAAAATTGGTGAAATCGATAAGGAAATCTATTTCAGATTTTCTTTAGGAAACGAAATATTTCAAGTTATGACAGTAGAGGCGATATACATTTTATTTAAGCTTAATAGGATTTGTTTGTCACAAATTGGTTCTCGCAAAGCCTATATCAATCGATAACAATTAAATTCCAATATCTCGAGTCTGTAAATTGCGAGGAAAATTAGTTAACTATATTGATTACCTGGTATGGTAAGAAGACTTTAAATGGACTTAACAGACTTTAGAATACAAGTTAATTTGGACGCTAGCAAGGGCGCTAGCTGATACTTTTTACAATTTTGATTGACCCAACATAATACCGCCAGTGGTATGTATGAGATTTTCTAGAACTGAAAACTGTTTAGAAGTGCGCACATGGAGGAAACCAGCGATAATATAACCGGTTTCTTCATATTCCGCAGAAACAAGAATACAGTACTCTCTTATCTTGATGTCAGTAATGAATTGAGGAGATATTAGTCAGGCGCAAAAAAAATTGACGTTTTTTTCACCAAGAAATATTCAAACATGTCTAGTCGATGGCCGAATAACTTGTGAACCTATTCATTATAACCCCAAAAACTATTCAAAATTTGTTCCATTATGCCAGGCTCGTATTGAGGTCTAGAGGTGCTCCTGGCGAATCACCATATTTGCCCCCTACCCCCAATGGGAAATTTGCATTTTTTTTTACAAAAAATCATTTGAGATATACATATATAAAGCATGTATAAAAACCTAGTATACAAGGTAATAATTATTAATAAAGTTTAATAACTATTTGTATTACTTTAAAATGTAAACAATCAACGCATTATAAAAACATGTAATTTTCTTCAAATGTTTTTGTTATACAATTATGTTGAATTATTTTAAATTTATTTTAATACAATGGTACTTTTCTTGCTTTTATAGAGGCAAATTTATCAAATTAAATTGTTTAACTACATCTTTTTCATATTTCGTGAAAATTATTACATGAGTAGTGTTGAAATTTGTGCCCCTCTTAGAATTGCGCCCCTGGCCCATGCCCTCTTGCCTTGCACTAAATACGGCTCTATATTATGCTACAAAAAAGATTAAAGGGTCTTAATTTAGAAATTTGACTGATATTATTCATCAGGCAACTGCACAAGTTTCTACTACATTTTTAAAAAAAAAATTTAGAGAGTTTTAAATTTTTCTAAAAAATAAGTTATTTTATAATATTAAAAATATATATATAAAAGATATGAATCAATAATTCATAATAATACAATTATATCTATTATTCTATTATTATTGTAAATGCAAATTAAGAGTTGTTTACAACCACATGATATAAATAGATGTTCTCTTTCTCTGTACCTTTGCAGCAAGTCATATATGGTTTTTGAATTTTTTTTTTTTTTCTTCTGGGAGGAAGGTTGAGACCTAAGGTCCCCCCCGAAAACATCCATCTGCTTTTACCATATATGCAATACCCACAAAATACATTATAATTGACTCCAAAAATATAATAAAAACAATCTTTAGGCACGTCTAATTATAAGTTAGTCGAAAAAAATTATATTCTTTCTTCAAATGATGTTAAACATTAATAACTCAAATGCGCACAATATAAAAGAAAAATGTTTTAACAGATTATAAGCAAATGAGAAGTTTATATATCATGCGTTCGCATATGGATAATGAATATTAATAAAATATTAATTATATTTCTATAAAATTATATTAAGTATGTTAAGTATAGCCGTGAAAAGAAAATCTTGTTTAAGAAAAAAAAACACTAGCTAATATAACAGATAGTGTTCAAACCTGTAACCGTCGTGTGCACAACGGTTATCGAAATTTTCTGAAGACACCATGCAACCAATGATCTATTGATTTAATTCTTCCGCGGTAATCATGAAACGCGTGCTACAGACGCGCACAAGGCTGTCGGTTTTTTTAAAGAATAATAACACCTAGGAACAGGAATATTTCGCCTGAAACACAACCTGGAGCGTGGAAAACAATCAGAGACCAAAACAATAATTTCTGTTCAAACTAATCCGAAATGCAATGCATACTGGTAGCTTTACGGCTAGCCATACGTGATCGAATCAAATTGCTGATGGACTACCAGGGACGATCAAATCGTTGAATTTACCAGTGAACATTCGTAATCTCCGTGATCCATCCGAGCACGTCAGCGGTGCCCGACTCGCGGCCCGCGACTACACGTGACCCACGAAAGTATTCACGAAGGTATTCACAGCGTGACAATTTTTTTAAAATTAAATAAAATATTAAAAAAAAAAATAAAATTATTGAGAAATACGTGTTTTTTTTTTTTTTAATGTATTAATTTTATTTTCGATCATTTTCAAATAGAAATGTCACGATATAACCCCCATGCACTTAAAATAAAATAGCGTGCTGATAAAATTAATGTGTACCTACAGCGTGTACCTCGATCTGTAATCTTTTCAGTAATCAATAAAATATTTGTTGAAAACAAATTCAATATATACCAGGTATATTTTACCTACATGTATATTGTATATACCTACTATGTGCAACAAAATAACAAATAAAATTATATCGATATTGATATTATTCGTACTTTTTTATTTAATGGCCCGATTTAAGATAATTGTTTACCAAAGTGGTCCGTCAAGGAAAAAAGGTTTGAAATCACTGGTGTACATCATAAATACGTTAAACTGTTAAGTGCTCAATCACTGATATTATTAGTTGTCATCATTATTACCGGGAGTTTCGCACTTAAACTTTAACCGCAACGGTATACCAAGGTATACTTTACGACTGCGTTATACGAGAACTGAAATTCACACTCACCCGATTACTCTCCAAAGCCTCCGCGCTATGCTCCTCCTTCTGCCTGAAGCAATTAGTGCATTTCGACTTGTTGAATATGTTGGGCGAGAACTTTTTGCACTCCCCGTTGCGTGTCATGGGCCCCACGGTCATACCTCGCGCTCGCACTAAGACCCGACAAACATCGACGTGTATCCCGCGTACTTCTCGGACACCGCCGAACTTCGCGACGCCATTCGAGCGTTCCTGTCAGTAGTTAGTAGAGCGACGGTCGACTTCCCGTCAATCTATGTGTATGTATCGACGATTTTCCCGCACAAATCGATCACGATCGACTCCGCACTCGCGCACTAGTAGCTGGTACGAGAACGGAAACCCAAAAAAAATAACGACGACGCGATCGCCAAGATCAATTTTATTACACGAGCACACGCGTCAAGTGAACGCACTCGTTGAACGCGCGGACGTAGAAACTGAAAAATGTGTTCAATTCGAATACAAAACGACAATTTTCACGGACGACGTGATCGTACACACTAGCGTTCCGCGCACGCCGAAGGTTGGTCGATAGCTGCCGTGCCGTCGTCATCGTCGCCGTCGCGAGAGGAACGTGCCGACCGTATGGTTACCGCCACGACCGTCGCATTCGATTGGTGGGGAGATGGAGCGCGGCGCGCACACACCTACAGCGTTATCTGTACGACGATACTACGGTACGACGTAATTTCTGAACTGCTGTTCGCAGGTATACCGAAATCGTTATGAAATAATAGTGTCCTACATTAATCGTGGTACGAGGCAGTGGTGCGCAACCCGGGGGGTCGCTACTCCTAAGGGAGTCGTTAGATTTTATTAAGGAGTTGCCAATAATTTAACGCCAAATTATAAAGTTACGTATTTCGCACATTAGTTTTAATGACTCAAATTTTGTATTTTTTTTTTTTACATGTTTTGGATTAATTAAATTAAAGAAATAATAATTTTTTCAAAAATTAACGATTTCGTTTATAAGAATAAAATGTTTGTATACACTAAGTATATTATACATTGTTGGTAGGAAGGGAGCCGTTTTATCGAAATATAATAATTTGAGGGTCATGGATCAAAAAAGGTTATGCATCGCTGACATAAGGTATAATCAGTGCCGGTTTTAGGAAATTTGAGGCTTAGGACTAATAATCTATTATTTGTTTTTAATTGAATAATCTGGACACCGCACTGGGACCAAGTCATGTGAAAAACCGAGGTATTATTAATTTTACAAAACAAGCAAAATTGTTCAATCTCACATAAAAAAATAAAATATGTAATTTAATTATGTAACTTATGCCGAAATTGCACGCGTCAAAATGTCGTATGTGTTCAATTGCGATCTTGCATCGAATTTACCACATTCATTTGATGCACGTTAAAATGACGTACATTCAAAATAGTGTACAGAGAAATGCAGTAAATTTCACTATTGATGCTCATAATATTTAAAGTTAAATGAACCAAAACAGTTGAAGTGTCTTGGAAAGTGCACATATAGTAATTTATAAAATTTTATTAAATCTTATTGGTTCATATGCAGCAGAACTATCAGTTATCTAAGTATTATACATTGTTTCAAAATTATAATAACAATTTATCTAGATAATGATGAGTGACTAATAGTGATATTTTTGTAACTAACGAAGCAACTGCAATACAATGTAAATCTACATAGAGTAGTAGGGAATAATCTTCTACATGTTTCTGTTTGTGTTCGACTTACATAGGTATGTGTAATATTATTTATGTTTTATATTTAAATAAATGTTTTCAAAAAAACGGCAAACGTATAACATACTCTTATACCGCCTTACTACTGTTACAATTAGAAGTATGTAATACATTGTAAGCACGTACGCCGTAATGTGACTTGATTTTATTCTTAAAATACAGAGGAGACGCAATTATATAATGTTCGATTAAGTTTAATTTAATATACTCGTATTTTATACAGACTATATAAGACCTTATATATATACGACATGAACTACCTAGAAAATAATTTAATGATTATTATACCTAATATTATCATAGAATAAATGTAAAAATGTTTATGCATTTATGTACATTAGATCTTTATTTTTAAGTATGACAATGTCTTTAGTATGGTTTATAGACTTATAGTATAGAAAATATAATTCAATATTTATTATTTTTTTTTTTTTTATTTAATTTCTACATATATTGACTATTCATATAATTTAATTTTAATAGGCTTTATGACACATAAGGTATTTAAATTAATTAATTTTATTATTTGTTTTATTATGAAATTTAAATGTATAATAAATTTTTAATAGTGTATTTTCATTTAATACATATAAATATTATAATTGTAGCATTTCTTATTTTATATTTGTATGAAACATTGTTACTTTAAAAATATACCTAGTGTAATTATTTCAATGATATAAACAATATTTTAATAGTCACCCTTAAACAATAAAACTTCTTATAATATCATCATTTTACCAATCCTATTAAACATAATCTATCCAAATGAATCCAATTGTGGACTGTTCATTGTAGCCTCGCAACCTATAAAATAGTTACTTAAAACCAATAATTATTATTTTTTATCCATTACAAAGAACCGGGTTTATAACACAATATTATAGAAAAAATGTGAGTACCAGAGGTAAAAAAAAGGGTGAGTATTGAGTATAACAGGTTTGACCAGTTTCATTTAAATTATTTAACAACAAAAATATAACGAATGAACATAAATCATAAAATAATATCTTTGGAAAAACAAATAGCTAACTTTTTCGTAATTATTTTTAAATTAAAAATTTGAAAATTAAATTTTACAAAAACTTAAAACAGTGTGCAGCTCGACTTTAAAATTTAAAATAAATTAAAAAAAATTAAATAATTAAATAAAAAATTAACGTTGGTTTCTGTCACTGGGTTGCTTCTTATCTCTCGTTTTTCATGTTGTGTTTTATCTTTTCTATATATATAATATGTTAAGTTTGCATAATTATTTTGAATCATAGATTATAAATATTATTTAAAAAATAAAAATTCTTAAAAATGACTCAAATAAATATACAAATAACGTATTTTAATACAATTAATTTAATCAATTCATTTTTAATAAGTACTTGAAAAATGAAATTTAAAGATACAAAATATTATAAAATTAATATTACATTTCAAACATTATAAATTATTAATTTTGAAACTGCCGTAAATCCATTAATAAAGTATATCGTTCGTAAACTAAATTTGTCGAAAACCCAAACTCTTAAGTTTAAATAAATATTTCAAATCCGTACTGTTGTAGTGTTGTCATAACTATTTTTATAACCTGTGCTTATTTTAAAAATATATTTAAAATATTGTAAAATTATTATTGGAATCTATAAATTGTACCTCTAAATTTTTTTCTCGAACATATTAAAATTTTGTTTATAGTTTTCAATAAATAAATAATTTTATTTCAAAATGAAAAAAAAAAAATATTCAGTTGGTAAATATATATTTTAAATTGTATTTCAACTGTTAGTGCAGGGATGGCATCAAAGGAATGCAAGAGCGGGCGACTGCCCTCCCAGGATAAGTTCTCGCCTTCTCTCACCTTTCCATATATTTTAATTAGTGTGTGACCGTAGTTAACAGACCAAGTTAGTTTCTATAAGAAATTAAAATTTAAACAATTTTTTAACGCAAAAAATATTTTAACAGCGTTGTTATTTCAAGCACCCAAACTCTGATCTTAAATCACATACATTATAATTGGCAATTATTTGTAATCGCTGTACTTCAAAATTATATTAATTATGATGGATTTAATAGTAAAAACTAAATAGAATGACTCTTTTAATTTTTCTCTCACCATATTTGATAAAAGTAGCACGATTCAAAAAGTTTAAAAATAGCAGCTTTCATTTATTAGCTAGTCGGATTCCAACGCGACTCGTTATTGCTTTTTTTGTTAACTTTTTTCAACTGGTCTGTCTGAATCACAGTTTTTCAATTCAACATTTAAGAATTGGAAAAAAGCCATGGAAAAAAATAGTGGTATAAAGCAATATGATAAATTAATTTCACATGAAATATGTATGACTAAATGGGAAGAATTTAGAATGTCTGAAAAAACTGATAAATCTATTTTACCTTTTATTAATAAAGAAAATGAGACACTTATAAAATCAAATTCGTTATTATATTCAACAATTGTAGAAATATTAATATTTACGAGCCGTCAATAATTGCTCAACGTGGAGTTAATGAAAGTGGTAAAAATATAAATAACAGTAACTTTTTAGAACTTTTAAATATTTGTGGGAAAATATACACAGAAAACGAGTAGTATGTATAATTAAATATTTAGTATCATAAGTTTAATGGTTATTGAATCAATTACAAATGAGGTAGGTATATAAATCTAAGTATTTTTTAATTTTAACTGATGAAACCAAAGATATTAATAATACTGATCAATTATCACTCCACATTTCCAAAATCCTAGGTATAGAAAATGTTGTGGACATGATTTCTGTTGCTTATCACAATAGAAAAATAATGCTTTTTTAAAAATATTTTCATGTTTAAATCTTACTTATAATTGTATTTTTTATTTTTAAGTATTGTTATTGATAAGTATTAAATATATGTTTTATGGATAAATTCAATTAAACAGTATAACAGTATTAACTAATACATAAATTATTATTATTATTATTTTTATTGACAGAAGTTAAATTATTAAGCTTGCCCCTTCAAAAAGTTGAAATGCACTTTATCATCCTCCCAAAAAACAAATTGTGGTGCCGTACCTCTGTTATTGGAAATCAGTGGCAAGCCGAAGGGCTCAAATTTTACATAGCTGCGTACACTTTTTAAAGGGGTTGGTGCCATCCCGTGACAGTGGCATCGAATTACATGCTATGGCCCGATTTCTTAGCTCTTTTCACCACATTTTATTTAGATCATAACATTAGGTATGTATAACGGTAGGTATTGTAATATATTATAATCAACACAGTAAAGGGTCAAGTGGGGTTATTGGAAACAATATTTTTAAATTCCACTTATTTTATACAATTATTTGTTGCCAAGACAATTTTCGGCGATTTCTGCATTATGATCTAATTAGAACACTTATAGTTATGATAATGTTGCAATTGAAACTTCAGTGTACTTAATATTTTTCAAAAAAATGTCCATTTTCATTCGCCCCATCAAAATATGATAAAACATATTTTTCGGGGTAAGTGAAAACAAACAAATTTGTTAGTATGTTATTTGTAGAAATGACCTCTGGGGCATTTAAATATATTTGTCATTAGCATTTATTTTATATCATTTGAATGCATGAAGTAGGCATATTTCCACTTACACCAATTACATGGTAGCTAAGGGGCAAATTGGAATTTTATTAATTTTTTAGAGTTATAGACCTGGGGCAAATGAAAATAACACATTTTTTTTTATTCATTATAATTTTTAATTTTTTTTCAGACAAAACAGTAAATTAATCAATTTCAAACTTAATATCAGAATATCAGATAAAAATATTAAACTTACATAGTATAAAAAAAAAAACCACTTATCTTATAAGTTATTAAAAAAAATTTTTCTTCAGACTTTTAATTTCAAATATTAATAGTTAAACACAGCAACTCTTTGTTATATTATACTTTTTTATACATATTTTCTAATTTATAATAAAATACATATATAATTTCAGATTTCCTTGAATCTTTCCTCAACTTTTAGAGTTGTTCTGGCTTTTTAAATGTCAAATTTGGATGTCACTTCATAAACGCATAGTACCAACTTTCACCAGACTTACTGTTTTTAAATGACGTCACCAATTTATTGTTTTCAATATATTCTTTTACTAACTCTTTTAATTCTTCTTAGTCACTTGGATACCCTATCTCAGCACGAGCTATCAAACAATTTATATTATATTATATATATTATATTATATTATATTATATTATATATTATATTTTTTACCTCTAGTGACAATGTAGTGGATTGTCCTTTACTTTGCTTATGAATATGAGTCTTTCGTCCTTTTATACGGTTAAATATGACTGTCCTCGGAACTCCAAACTCCTCTGATGCTTCCGTATAGGTTTTACGTTTAGCTGTTACAGCAATCACTGACTTTTCAATTTCTACACATGTTAAGTTAGGAAGTAACATGGTTTTCCTAACATAATTACGAACCCTAATACAAATAAAATGCAATTAAACATAAAAAAAAAAAAAACTAAGTAATAGGTTAAATTGACAAATACAATAATAGCCAAACATTTAACAATAGGTATTTTTTTCAATATTTGTTTGAATATAGTCATTAAATTAGACAAATTACCAACATTAAATTAATTGATTCCAGTTATAATAACAACTATTAAGAAAATTATGAAAAAAAAGTATTCACATTTACCCCGAGCCTCAATTTTTTTGTGAAATTCTAAAGCAAGTATAACTATATAAACTTTTTATATATTACATGTCTTTAGGCTATTATTGTATTGTTATATTAAACACTTATTTGTTTACATAGTTAGAAATATGTACTTACATTTTTTTTGACGTTCCGGTGTTTAGTTCGTGTCGTTATAAAACTATAATTAGGAAAATTAATAGTATTGTTTTGGAATAATATTTTTTGTTACATTACTTCAAACATTAAATCTGTTATCATAAAATAATGTCCGTAGACTAGTATATATTGGTTTTATATGGTTGGATATATGTTACCACCACACATTAATAACAAATTAATATCGTTTCCAATTAGCCCTATTTTCATTTACCCCACTTGTAAATATATGAATACTTTAGTGTTACAATGTCTTAATTACTTAATTATAAATAAGTAATAAGTATATTATTAAGATAACTTGAAATTGTCAAATAGCAATTAACCTCCCACACTCTGGTCCATTGTTATATTATAATTTCAAGATAATTTTATATTTAGTTTCTTTTTAATTACATTTTTAAATATTTTTTAAGTAAATACCCCCCTCCCAAAAATTTGTTCTGAGTATAGCTTTTATAAGTGTGGTAATGATGGTATACACTTTAATATCAAATTGCGTCATTTAAAATTTAATTTCAGTCCACCATTGGTGAAAATCAAACTTCACTAACAAATAATATATTATATAATAATTGCTCTCAAATATGAACTGTATTTAAATTATGAATTAATTTTTCAAAAACCAAATTTCTTAAATGTGTTAACCATTATGAATAATTACGTATTTACTATAAGTTTATCAATTATTATGTAATATTGAGTAAATTGACAATAATAATAAATAATAGCAATTGCTAATAATAGTGAATTGCTCATTTCATATACAATGAGTTAACGGAGTTCTTCAGTAACTTACCGATAAAAAGGTGGCATTAAATGAAAATGTTTAATGAAGATCCTAAAAAAAAATATATCGGGAACCACAAAATGTATCATGTGCATTTGTTTAAAACACTTTCCACACGATGTTAGATTCTATTGAAATATATTCTTATATTTATATTAATTTTATTAGTATAATATATATAATTATTTGTAATATATTAAAATGCTACAAAATTCTCATGCAGATGGCTTTAATAATTTTTTTTTTTTTTTTTATAATATTTTAATAAATTACAAGGTTGCCAAGGATAATATAGAATAAACATAAAAATGTATGGTTATTGATTTGATTGTTAAAAGTTGCATCATTACGATTTAATTTTTGACATTTAGTTGCACCATTACATCGTACTTTTGTTCCTAATATTCAATAAAAGAATAAAAGAAAGTTGTAGCAGAATATACATTGCATCATCCGCTGGACGTAGTGAAATCTGTTCTCATATTTTCCTTTCTGGAAGTCAACTGAGAAGGTAAGTATTTAAATAATTAAATATATTATACTTGAAATATGTGATTTTGTATATTCTTCAGGTATACCTTCTATAATAGAATAGTACTTCATAGAAGTCATGATTTAGAAAAGTGATTAAAAGTAAATCATAAATCACTAACCCATTATAAAAGATTCTACGTTAAATTACCAAGCCAATAAAATCCATTAATCAATGATACGTTCTTCGTTTCCTGTCCCAGCAATGTCTCAAACTTTGTCTATAACTAATTAGTCTACAGACTTACCATATATTTTTATAAAATTAATAATATTTATAAAAAAAAAAAAACCAAATAGCTAATGACATCATAATTAAATTAAATATCAAAATGTTCTTGGTGAACTGTTTCTCCGCTTTTATTTATATTTACATACAATTTTATAAAATATTCTTAGAATGATATTCTATAGGATGGACAGATTGTAAACAAATATTTTTAATGAAAATTTAAAATTGATAAAATGTAAATTGGATTACTAATTATAAGAGTAGGTGGTTAACTGATAGCAGTTATCTCCTTAACTCTTGATCTTCTTTTGGCAAACTATCTTTCATTTCCTTCATCCTTATATCTAGCTTCCTAATATAAACAATAATTTGTAAATGTACTTTCCAACTTATCCAAACACCAAATAATATGTAATGCTTTAGTGATTTATAAATAAAGACATTTTAACAGAAGCACAGTATTACTGTGACTGTAAACGTCTAATTTGCCAATTATTGCCAAGCATATTTCTATTTATGGGTTATAAATAAGTGTAAAATAATTATATTTTGATTTCAGATTCTTTAAACGAATTTTAAGTCACTTCTTTTTGGTTTACTTCAACATTTTATTTTCCAATAAGTTAAGTATATTATTTATCGATTTTCATTATTTTTGAACGGTATTTATATACTTGTTAATTTTTGATTTTTGTTTGAAATTGTTTTTTTTTAATTTGTTTGAAATAAGAGTTTTCAAGTTTATAAATATATCGATAGTTGAACGAGAAATTTTTATACAATGGCACTAAAGTATATACGAGAAGAGGCGCATTACTTAGTGAAAAAAGTCATTAGTTTGTCGTACAATTGTCTATCATCCGACGAATTTTTGAAGATTTTGAAAGATTTAAATGATTCATCGATTCGAAGAAATAAGGTACTTATTGTATAGTTGGTAGTTTATTTATAAAATTTGTATGTATTTCTATTTTAAATAGCATTCAAGTTATCATATAACAAAACTGTTTTTGTTTTAAATAACACCGATGTTATATAAAACTATTATATTTTTAGTAAAATTAAAATAATTAATTTCACAAAAACATAATTTATAATATATATTGGAAAATGTGATTAACTTATTTTATGGCTTTGAGGATAATAATTCTCAATTAAAAATCCAAAAAACTTGTTTTAAACAAACTTGCTAAAATGTTCGACATTTTTTCTGAGAAGGAGAACTGCCACTGCTAATTCATGTTTAAAGTAAATTGTTAATAAATAGATTTTAAAATAAATATATAACTATAAGTAGTTATTGGTACTTCAATAAATCGTACAATTGTTGGTTTGAAACAATCGAAAATGTTATTGATTCTACAGGAAGTGTTTTCATGCATAATATTCAAGTTGCTCGACGAACAGACACATTTTCCCGGATATTCGTACGATGTCCTTATGAAGTTAGCCAATATTTACGGCGGTCTCATTGAATATGACCTTATTTCGTAAGTAGTATTTGATAGATATTTTCTAACCTTTTGTATTCAATCTGCTCGAGATGCCAACAAAATCTTCGTGTATTAAAATTGTGTAAAACGTTTGTCCGTTAGCGATCCTGAAACTTTGAAAAATACTTTACAACTGGTCATGGACGCGCTGAAAAACAAACCCGACTCAAGAATGTTCGATTTCGGTGTAACGGCGTTAAACCGATTCTATGAACGCTTGTGGGGGGATTGCGAAGAGTATTTCCAAAGTGTAGCCGCCATACCACACTTAAAAAGCTTTCCCCGACATATAATCGAGGTAATAGTTTGCGTTGAAATCCGATGACAAATCATCAACGCTATTCGCTGCGTACATAGTGTTCGTCACAGGTCTTACATGTCTGCGATTTCGGAACGTTAATTACGTTGTACGTTTTATGAAAACTGTTTGCAGTGGATTGAGGACCACGGGAAGCACACACCGGAACGCGCATATGACGGTCCTACGGGTGCCCAACAGTCATCCGTCGTGTTGTGCTCACCCACAGGGTTATCGGCCGTAAAGACGCAGTCGGTCGACCTAGAAGAATTCGACTTCGAAGGAATTGGGGAGAGCTTGACCGACAAAGATAAAATAGTGTTCATCGTGAACAATCTGAACGCGAAAAATCTACGTGAGAAGGTATTACGATTCGTCACTTTTAACGACCATCATCACGCGTACAGCGAAACTCGTTCGAATCGGATTATTTTTCATGCCCGGCATATAGTTCGGCCACGGACGGACGATTTTCGTTGCACGCGTATTGCACCTACCTAAGTACATACATTATTGTTGATCGATTGTTGTGCTCGTATTTCAGTGCGACGAAATCAAGAACATTTTAAAAGAAGAACACGTTCCATGGCTCTCCGAGTATTTGATCGAGCAACGTGTTCGTTTTGAATTCAATTTACATGCTTTGTATTCAGACTTTTTAGATAGAATGAACAACGAGAAGCTAAACGCCCTTGTAATGTCTAGAACCATAGAAAATATTCAAGTCAGTAGAACTCTTTTATCTTCTTTTAATATATTATAAATAATAATCAAAATTAAAAGTTCACATAATATTACGTTTTATCTTTTTAGATGCTATTGGACAGCAACACGACGAACAGCAGGGCTCTGTTAAAAAATTTCGGTCATTGGTTAGGCATTATAACGTTGGCGAAAAATATACCCTTACCGTTTTACGATGGCTATCTAAACTCATTGTTAACGAAAGCGGTCTATAAAGGAATCGAAAGACTTACGTGTATTGTTCCGTTCATCGCCAAGATACTTGTGGCTTGTGCCAAAAGCAAAGTATGTTTATGCATGTATATATACATTGTTAGATATCGGTAAAATGTTATTTACAATAAGCCTAAGCAATAATAGTATAATTTTATTTTAACGAGAAAAAACGATTGATTTAAAAAATGTAATTCAGTAGTAACACACTTTTAGTAAGATTTTTTTTATTTTGTAAATAGTTTAAATCTCGATTTCAGTATTTCTTTAGTTTTTCCATTGGAGGTTATAAATTTATAGATTTATAATTTAGTTACCAAAGTATTGATTGACTAAAACATTTTTTTTTTTTTTTTTAATAACTGTTAAAACTGTTTTTTTCTAACTTCTAATATTTCTTTTCTTTTTTCTTATAAACTAACAGGTGTTTGAACCGAAAAGCTTATGGACATTAAACTTATTAAGAAGTCTTGCAGAACTTCACAAACAACCTGGTTTGAAGTTAAACATACAGTTTGAAATTGAAATACTCTTCAAATCTTTAAACATTGAATTAGGGGTAAGTTTTATCGAATAGCTAAATAGCGTATTCATATAAAAAAAAAAAAACCTATTGGTGAAAAATTAACAAGTTCCAGATGCTTTTCCAAAAGAATCCACTACCTTACTTCACTCCTAACTTCATAAGTACCATTGCTCTTTTATTTTTGTTACTTTATACTTGACAAATCTTTAACTTGGCCACAATTTAGATATCATTTACTTCGATCTAAATATGTGTTTAAAATTGCATAAGTTCATCTTCAAAGTTAGCAGAGATATAACGGTGAATGGTAAAGATAAACCGGCATTACTGGAACTTGACCGGCACTCAGATCCTCAATTAACAAATGTATTTTAAATTTCAGGATTTGAAATCCGGGCAGATTTAACACGAAGATAAAACAGCAGTTTAATATGATATGTTATCGCAATACTATTTGAACATTTCTTTTTTATTTGTTCAACCATGTATAATAAAATAATATATAATGTAAAGTATGTTTCTGAAATGGTTGAGGAAACTAGTATACGCGTACGCTCTGAAATGGCCAAATGAAGAATCTTTTGACATTTTTTTTCTATCTTCAAAACCTGGGTTTTATCTAATTATCTTTAGAATATTATTTTGAATCTAAAAATTAATACTCGTAAGAGATTTCTTGCAAATTTCTCATGTGAATCGATATGTGACATCGATATTGGGCTTGTGGCACGTTTTTCACGCCCAAATCGCCAGGATCAGAAAATGTGGTGCGACAAATCGATTTGTATAAGAATTCTGTAAGATAAACGAAGGTGAAATTGATTTGTTGTTATTTCACATACCTCATTAATTAACACAGTTTTCATTGAATTTTAAAATTATAATTATAATAAATTATTAATATTTTTTATGAAATAATGAATTTTTATATTTATTCTTGACGTGATTGTTTTTATATTTTCATTACTTATTCAATAGTTAACTTTTTTTTTACTCTCGAAATTAAATATTTTTGAGAGATAAATTAATATTTTATTAAAATAATACCTTATTATTTTGTTTTTAATTTTGTTTTTTAATTAGTTTTGCTAAAATCATTTAACTTGATTTTTACCTTATAAGTGGCCTTCAATAATAAATCGTCTGATAAAATTATTTTTTTATTCTCATATTATAATTTATATTTTATGTACTTATCACGCCAGTCATCGCCGTCTATTTATTTGGAAAGCGTTTTTCAGTTTAATCAATAAAAGCTTATTTCGCCTTACAAACATTTTAATGTCAATACATAACATATGTGTATAATAACTTACCTATACTATTAAATTTGAGGATACAATTTTTAATTGCGTCTTTATTTGTCAGTAAAATACTATTTTAGTGTTATATATAATATTATACAACTCAAATTCAATATGCTAGCGAAAAAAATAATATACCTACTTTATGTAACAACAAAATATCAATTTAAGTATTTTAAATTAATATTCTGAAAATTAATATTATTATAACATTCTCACTTAAAATCTAATTTAAAAAATATTGAGAGATATTCAATAATATATTAAATTCCCATTCCCACAGAAGACTTTCAAATTTTAAATCATATCTAAAATGCAGCCTATTATCACAATATATATTTTTTTAATATTATTAAATAATTAAACAAAACAAAAATTAGAAAAAGGTTAATCATCATAAATGAATATATTAACTATTTATTTATATATTTGAAAATGTATGGTTTTCAGCTATAGTCTTCAAACAGTTTAAGCAAACTATCAGTGATCATTTTAAATACATAAACATATCAATGTGTTTAATGTAAATCACAAATTAGTTTAAGTCGTACATAATATGTATTGAACAGAAAATTCGACTTTGAATAAATAATATCAATCAAGAAAAACAGTAAAATAAAACTCATAGGAGGGATTTTCTAGAATCGTTAAATATATTTATATTTAATTTTTTTTTATAGTTATACTTGTCATTATACCTTAGAATAAGCGTCATTATTTTGTGAACAATAAATTATATTGTCGCTTTTTTAACCAGCAGAATTCCAATAAAACTTATGTAAAAATTGTAAAACACGGTTTTCCTCAACAAAAACATAATCGATAAATTCAAAATGCGTCAACAGGTACATGAAAGTGTTTTGTGAACACACATCCGTTTCATTTAGACTATCACTCAGTGTAGGTTGACGAGTAGGCGAATATATACGCGCGATGTTCCCCCGATTTTAGATAGGTATCTATATATATTTCATAAATTCATGTGCAGTTAAACAGAGGGACCCAAAGCTTAATCGCATCAATCAACCGTTTTTACTTGACCGGAGTAGTCACACATCCTTGTATATTAAATCATGGGTAGATTTTGGTGTACTACTTACAGAGCAGAATGGAACAACTCGGAGCCGAAGCCTTGGCTAGTCTACGATCCATGTGATATGGAACTTTTCAACGTGATTACCTTTGGATTTACACTATACACAAATATGTTGATATTTATCTACATCAAATGTATTTCGACAAGGTAAGTCATTTAACTCCTTTTTCCTAAAATAATCATCATAAATATAAAGAAGTCTTAATACTTGTTTACATAGTATTTATGGGATTTAAATTTAAATTTCATTTCATTTAACAGAATTAAAATGTGTGGCACTATTTTTATTTTATACTGTATTTTTTATTTATATTCAATCAAAATATATCTTGTGATTTAATATAATTATATTTTTATTACAGTTAAAAATACTTATACACTCTTAAGCCATCTAATTTGAATACATTTGTCTCTTCTATACTAAATAATTATACAAAATATGCTCTTAAAATAAGTATCAAACAATAATTTTAATTAATAAATATATTTATTTATTATGAACTATATTCATATCTAGTAATTTTTTAATAAAAAAAAAATTGATAATAATTTAAAAAAAATAATTAAAACAAACATTTGCACAACTCGTATTCAATAAAAAATATTACACTAATCATAGGCTAAACGACCATTATTAAACCATATTTTTAAGACTTTAATATAAATTACATGTCTCTCTGCCATACATTTTTTATTTAAATTTCTTTGACAAATTTCAACTTAAATAAAACTAACTTTAAATTAATTAACCATTAATATTTTGTCGTTTACTAGTGTTATAATATTAGTATAGTATAGCATATTTAACGAGTCAATAATAGAATTTGGAAATAGTGCATAGAGATATTACATTTAAAAATATATAAAGTCTCTCACTAAGGAGTCAGTGGAACTATGCGCCCGAGAATTTCTCCAATAAATATGTCATACGTATACAATAAAAGTGATAAAATGGAACATAATATCTTGTTTAGTACCTACATGGTTTTATAATATTTTTAATTTTAATTTATTACATAATTTAAATTTTTATGAAATTAAATTTAAAGAACAAAACTACCGATTTTAAAAATAACGTATGTCTATAATCATCAATTTACTAAAAGTCAAATTTAATTTAAAATGAGTTTTTACATTTCGTATCAAAAAAAAATACATAAACTCTTATTTCGAGTGTACAATCAAAGATTATTATTATAGTTGTTAGAAGTTTGAAATTTGTCGAATCAATCAACCTATAGCAATTAATATTTTTCATCTAAGATTTCATCTGAAAGTGTGTATTTCATAATTTATTCGATATTCGTTTAAAATCGTGTGTTCGATAACTTCCTGCGAACGTGGCGAACGTTTCAAAATTCATATGTTAAATATTATACCACTGCTACACAACTACAGCCCGTTCACAGCGGAGTACTTATGTATTTACTTATATATATTTTTTTTTTACAATTTCTTTACAACCGCACGCTGGGATCCGTTACGGAAAACGACATTTTTTTTTTTTTTTTACTATTGAAATTACACGACGAAATCACTTCACCGGACCGGTGACGACCGGTCTCAACTGTGACAATATTACAATATTCTTATTGCTGTGTTGTTTGTTCTGCCAGCAGCAACCCGTCGCCCAGACGTCTACTGTTCAGAGGCCACTCGGCCCGGTGCGCCGTCAACACGGTTGCGTGCCTGGCGGAGTTCGCGCTCACCGTGGACTACGCGCTGAGCACGTGCGGCTCGATGGCCGTGGCCACGGTCGGTCTGCTGGCGCAGCTCAGCTCCGGGTCGGTGTGCTACATGCTCGAGGTGGCCGGCCGGCCGGGGCCCATGGGCTGCGGCGTGCTTGCGTGGCTCGTGTGCGGCCTGGGCCGGGCGCTGCTGTTCGTGTCACTGGTCGACGCGGGTTTCACCGCGGACGCGCACGTCCGGCCGCCCGTGCTCGCCCTGTCCGCTGCCTGTTGTTACGCCACCGCGGCGTTGCACTTGTACGCGTTGACCGGAAGGGTGAGTTGTGCACAATACAAGCACCGCGACGGCGGCGGCGGAGGATCGTACGTTTAACAGTTTGCATCATGGGCGCAACTAGAGCTCAAATATTGGGGGTGCTGAAATTGCTAAAAATGAAATTAAACGGTATTTAACTGTGATCACATATAATCACTGTAGATTATATAGATCTAAAAAAAAAAGGAGCGCTACATTTGAACTCAGGGGTGCTAAAACCCCTATTGCGCCCCCCTAGTTGCGCCTATGGTTCACATATTCCCTGCAGCCACTTACTCGCGCCCGTAGTCGTTTTGAGCGTACGCGTGATCGGCATACACTAATTTTCGAGTAAATCTCATTCGGACATACTGTCCGCGTAACGTTGCCAACGCGAGCAAAGAACTGTACTTATAACCTCTGCAGTTAGTTGAGCAGTGAACGGTTTTTTGTAGGATTTGAAAAACATTTCTTGCGTCCGCACGCCGTTGCGTGTCGGATAAAAAAAACATCCGAGGAAATGTCGTTCGGTAGCCAAAATCAGAACAACAATTATATTTTTGTACTTATATTAATATTTTAATAATGTATATATGTTCAAAAAACTCTTCCTAGATCAAAACTAATTTAAATCACATTGAATTTCGAAAAACATAATTTGTAGAATCGTTCAACCTAAGTAACACAATTGTATGCTAGAAGTATGGTGCTTTTTATAAGTATTATTTTATCAACAGAAGCAGCCACTCCAACTTCCATTTTATGAATTTAGTGTAGTACATAATTTTAAATCTAGCGTTTAGCTGTTAATCATAAATGATATAGATTTGACATATTTTGTAAAAAAAATATATTCACTGATTTATTCTTAAATTTCAATCACTTTTAATTATGCCGTTTAATTTTTTTTTCATATAAACCTCTTAAAATTGTTACTTTAGGATTTTATCCCGGTGGAATACATTTTAAACCCTTATTTAAGAGTAGGTACACGTAAAATAGCAATAATATGTTCAAAGTTCAAATTTTTTTGAGATTAAATCGTTGATACGTGTTTAAAATTAGCATATTTTATTATAGGTGCAGTGCATGTGGACATTTTTTAATAATTATTCATCCGTAGGGACAACAGCTGGCTATAGAGCCTGAAGATTTTTCTTTACTTCCTTGCATAATTATTATTTACGTTGATGAAATATATATAAAAATTATTGAATGGCCGCAATAAAAGTATGATTAAGAGAAGGGGTATTTTGAAAAATAAGATTTACACCATCGCGACAGAGTTCATTAATTACACGTGGACTGCCACGTAGGCGTTAAATTATATATATTAAAAATACACGAACACATTTTTAATTAACATTTCACCTACGTATACACACGTGACGACGAGTAATGGCTTAATCGATGTAATTTTATGGATTTCTAAAAAATATATTTATTTTTTTTCATATAAAATAAATTTCAGTCAAAGATAAACAAAACTGACTTGGATCTTGAGTTTTATACGTATAAACATGATTTATGTAGCTGGTACTCAAGAATAACGTTTTATTGGTTGACTGGTTTTTTACGAAACTGTTACAAACATTTAATTCAATTGGAAGACTTAGGACAGTTGCCAAATCGTGAAAAGTCTACAACACAATATGGAAGACTTTATGATATTTATCTCAAAGAAAAGGTTAGATTGTGCCTGTAAATAGTATGTACTACGTATAAGATTTTTGTAAAATATTATACGTTATTATAATTTTGATGTTTAATATATTTATAGGAAATATATGGAACACCTACTAAAGTATCCATGTGGAAATGTTATTGTAAAGCGTATTGGAAAGAGTTTCTAATTGGTGGAATACTTAAAATGATGGGGGACTTTGTTGGTTATATTGGCCCTTTAGGGGTATCGGTAATAGTTAATTTTGTAGCAAAAAAACAAATTGTTCCAAATCAAATAAATATTGAAGCAGTAAGTATTTACTTATAAATAACATTCGAAGTTTAAACCAATAAATTATATAGAATAATGTTATGTTAATAAATATAAATATAACAATGTCAAATAATCGTATTTTGAAACTAAAACGATTGTGTGTACACTAGTAAACTGCACGGTCCTTAATTTTAAGGATCGGACTGAACTGAAAATGTTAATAAAGGACCAAAGTCGGACCGAACTGATTGCTAAATATTTTTTTTATACAAGACCGGGCTAAAAATTTAAAATAATTTGTTAAAGTAGACCGCTGGTCCGAACTAACAAATTTCGGACTGTAATAATTTATGAACCGGACCGGACTTATTCCAATTTTCTTTTCCTACCGGACCGGACCGAAAATATAATATAATTTGATAGTAGACAAACTATTCGAACTAAAAAAAATTCAGACAGTGGAAGTTTTGAATTATACTACATAACTGGTAATTATTATAGATTTAAACTGCTCGTAGATTATTACAAAACTGTACAAAACTTATTATATGTAGTTTATAGAAACGTTCATTCGATGGATCTAGAAATTAAATAAATGGGTAGACTTGTAAAGTGAGTTACTGCCATAATTCGTTGGGCATGTCGATTTGTACGAAGTCGTTCTTACTTATAATTTTTAATACCTACGTCCAATATAGTTCTACCTAATGCTTCAGTCCCCATGTCTCCTTTTTTAACGCATCTGATTATTGATTTTAAATACAAATTCTATGGAACGGTTTGGTAGCTGTATACAAGCTCTTCCGTGTCACCCGCACCATAATGAGAATAATTGCAACCGTTGTGTTTAAAAATATTTTCGATACTTAATAATTATTAATAGGTACCATGAACTGTTCTGAGGTACATACCAAAAAAGTACATAAACAACGACTTAGGGGTAAAATGTATAATTACTATTATAATATACGTGTTCATAATTCTATAAATAATGTCTAGTTGGGACCGACTGGTCCAAACTAAACCGATCTGATTATATTTTAGAAACTGGAAACTGAAAAAAGACCAGACCATGCATATCACTAGAGTACATACACACACACACACACATATTATCATTTTTAGTACAATATAAAACAAATACAATATAAGATAACATAATTTTTTAAATTAATTTTATTAGATAATTGTGTGTTTTTAGGATAGTTCATGTTGTGTTACATTTTCTGAATTTTTGAACAATGGTTACGTAATGGCTCTTATTATGTTAATAAGTTGTATTGCCCAAGGAAGTTTTTCTCAAGCTAGCACCCATATTTTAAACGTTGAAGGGATACGACTTAAATCAGGACTTCAAGTTTAGTTTAATAGTAATACCTCTACGTTTAAGAAATAAAAACTATAAAAAATATAATTTCTCAGGCCATGCTTTATTGCAAAATGTTGAAGTTACAACAAACTCAAGTAGATTCGACCTCAGAAAATGGACACATCATAAATTTGCTGTCAGAAGATACGACAAATATTATGTCAAGCTTTTGGATTGGACATTACATATGGGCTATTCCTCTGAAAGTATGTGTATCCTATGATTACCTTATATTTTTAATTAACAAACATAATGATATTATATTGAGTTTTAAATTTTGATCGAAACGAATTATTGCTGTGAATTTCTTTTGGATTCATGATATTCAAAATTTCATGACAGTATAGTTTAAAAATGTTAAACAATGATATACCTACAGGCTTTTTATCTCCTCAACTTATAAAAACCTTATTTAAATGATAAAGTGATTTATAGAATTATAAATTTTTGCGAAATTAATATAAACTATTATATGTGTAATTAATATTAAAAATTGTTTGATTCGTTTCAGATAATATTTTTGATTTATTTATTGTATTTAAAACTCGGATGGAGTGCTATTCTTGGATCTGCTTGTTGTATAATGATTATGATACCTTTGCAATTTTTTATCGGTAAAAAAATGTCCAGTAACTCGAAAGAAATATCAGTTAAGTATATAATATGCATAGTTTTTTAAAAACTATTATATTTATAATAATGGTTATTATTTGAAAGTGAATTAATAACTAGACTAAAATGATTTTATTAGAATTTATCAGATAAACGTCTTCAATTAACAAACGAAGTTCTGCAAGGCATTCGACTTGTAAAATTGTGTGGATGGGAAAACGAATTCGTCGATCGCATTACGGATGCTCGTAATAATGAGTTGGATCTCTTGGATAAAGATTCTGTTTATTGGGGATCGATGAGTGTGTAAACAATTCATTTTTTTACAAATATAATAAAGTGCAGACATAAACCATTATTTTTAATTATTTTCAGCTTTTTTAACGCACGCATCATCGGTTTTAGTATCCTTGTTTTGCTTAGGTCTTTATTGCTTACAACACGGCACACAAAAATTAGACTCTGGTGCGATATTTTCTAGTCTTGCGTTATCCAATCAATTGACGGTTCCTTTATTTATTTTCCCAATTACTGTACCCATTATTATTGCAGCAATTGTGAGTAATAACATGTCTAACAATTTGTAATATTTCGAATAAGTTTAACTTTTATATCATAGGTGAGTACAAAAAGAATCGAAGAATTTATGGCTCTACCAGAAATTACACCAAATACTAAGTATTTAAAATCACGCGCAAATAAAAGTAACAAACGCAAACAAACGGTACTAAAAAATGTTTTATTATAATTATGTTATTTACTAATCTTCATAAATTTCAGACAAATGTTACATGGACTACATCTGATGTAAATGTTTCAAATAATTTCATAGAAAATATCTCAGAAGAAAACGAAAACGCCAAACAAGAAATCGAATCAGAAGTATGTGTTTCGATAAAAGATGCAACATTTGCTTGGCCCAATTCAAAGATTCCGGTACTTGCCGTAAACAATTTAAAAATTGAAGAAGGTATTATTCTATTTTATAGCTTGCATATACATTTTAATATAAACATTGTTTATGTGTAATTTATTGATGTGAACTAGGTAAACTAACAATAATAACTGGAAAAGTTGGAAGTGGTAAGACATCGATGCTATTGGCTTTACTGGGAGAAATGAATTGTTTGTATGGAGATATAGATTTTAAACGAGGAACAACAGTTGCATACGTTTCACAACGAACGTGGTTGTTAAACGCTTCAGTATTAGAAAATATTGTTTTTGGCGATAAATACAATAAGTCGAGATTCAAAAGAGTTATCGATGCTTGTGCTTTGGGTCCAGATATTGACATCCTGCCAGACAAAGAGAGAACAATAATTGGCGAACGGGGAATAGCTTTGAGTGGTGGTCAACAACAGCGAGTTGCGATTGCCAGAGCTTTATACTCCAAGGCCAATATTATCTTATTGGTAAGAAAGTAAAAGAAACTTGATCTAAATCTCTAGTGATTAATTTTTTTTAACGATTTGATTAGGATAACCCTTTATCCGCATTAGATAGTGATGTCAGTCAGCATGTACTCTTCAACGGAATAAAAAAATCAACAATGAATCAGATAAAAACTGTAATAATGACTACAAGCTTCGCTAGTGATCTGTCATTTGCCGATACGGTACAATTTTAATTTATTTAAATAACAAACTTTTTTTTTTCGAAACAACTTAATAATATATTAAACGTTCAAGCCACTAAATTCAATCCTGTGTACCATCCATTTTGCCGTTCACCATAATTTTTAATAACATTTTTCAGGTTATATGATTTTTTTCAAATAATATATTTATATGCCGTTCTGTATTATATTAATCTGATATAATATGATCGAATATGAACATAATTTTTTCATAAAAATCTTTCATAGAAAACCTGAAATACCTACACATGATAATTAATTTAAACTTCATTGGATTTGTTTTGGTAATCCAGCACTCGATTTTGATAATAATAAGATCATGTATGAATTTTTTATTTAATTATTATGCGTCATAAATTACTATTTTTTTTTGAATAGCGCATTTGAAAACAATACCTTTTTATCTCTATTAAATTTCTAAATTAATCTTAATGAATAGAAAAAATATTACAACCAATAACTGAGTCCTTTTTAACTGTCAATGAAAAAGTTACTTATTATTATATCAAAGAACAGAAGTAAATAAACATCTGTTAAATTTCATATTTTTAGATAGTACTTGTAGAAGCCGGAAAAATCGAATTTTTTGGTAGTTTGGCTGATCTAGAAACGAGAGGTGTTCAAAATATAATGGTGAAAACAGAAAATCAAGATCATGGACGACGAACAGCTTCAGAGCGTTGGAAGTTATTCAAATTAGTTAGTCGAATAGGACATCAACTTTATAGAAATTGGCCAACAGTTGAAAGCCAAAAAAAAAGTAATTTATTGAAATTATTAATGTACATTTAACGAATATATAATATACTATGTACTGTGGTATACTAAATATATATATTTATACAGTAGCGTATTTTCAAATTTTCTGCGGCGGCTTAACATTTTTTTAAAAAATAAGTTATTTTATAATATTTTATAATATTATACAAAATACATATTAAGTATGAATTAATAATTCTACTATTCTATTATTATTATATATAAAAATGAAAATTTGTTTACAACCACATAATATAAATTAATGTTCATTTTTCTGTACCTTCGTAAGTCATTTATGAATTTATAACCTTTTTTTCTTCTGGAGAGAGATCTAGAACCCTTCCCCAATTTTACGCTACTTTATATATATATGAATTATTAATAAGTTCAATTTAATCAAAATTGAATAAGTACCACTTGAACATGAACCTAAAATTTAGTGTTAAACAACTTCTTATACAATCTAAAAAAATTTATAGTATTTTATTCAAATTAAGAACTTGATTTTTTTAAGTTTAAAAAAAAATTTTGGAGCTTTGTATGGATCTAAATACCTTACACATGATCTTTTACTTCCAACGGACGAATGTGGTGATGGTGACTCTTGTATTGAAAGAAATCATTGGCCTTCTTCTAATAAAAAAAGAGAAAGATCAGCTACAATTGCTGATATACAACTGCCTCGGCGTAAGCCATTCATCGACGAAACATTAGTCAACCAACCTGCCATAAGTTTTCATTCGAGTATTAAATATAGAAACTATCCACAAGAAAAACAAAGCCAAAAAAGTTTAAGGCGTCATGTTTTATCATCAGTAGGGTAAGCAAACCAAACCACTGACATTAAATAAATCTAAAAAAATAATACGCTTAAAATATTATTCAAGGATATCTCACTCTTCCAATCGATTAAACAAAATATCACATCATAGTATTAAACGAAAGCTGAGGTATATTTAAAATCCAAAATTGTTTTATATTTATTAAACAATTTGTTAATTCCAGATCTGATGATGATTTAGCTAAAGAAGTTATGTTAAAAAACGTTCCTTCGAATGTTTCTGATAATAGTGATGACAATATATCTGGTATACTTTCAATTAGAATATATCGGGATTAATTTAATAGTTAAATTTATTTTTAAGATTTTAAAGGTGAACGAGGTCGATTTGAAGATGAATTTATTTATAAATCAGTTTCATTGAGGACATATTTTAAATATATATCTTGGAGTGGGTGGACCACTTATGTTTGTTACATAATACTTACAATTTCTTGGCAAACTTCAAGAGTTTTCATTGATTTCTGCCTAAGTTACTGGTCTGATGTAAATTTTCTCCCAGAAACACAAGTATGTAACAAAAATATTACAAGTTATGTAATTAATTTGCACGTTATTGATGGTAAAATATTTCAGACATATTGGAACTTAGTTGGATATAGCCTTTTATGCATGATATCTATAGTTTTATCAGCCCTATCAAATACTTTAGGCCAGTATGGAGCATTAAAAGCTAGAAAACGTGTTCATAAACGAATGCTTAACAATATAATCTTAAGCCCGCTATCGTTTTTTGATACGACACCCATCGGAAGGATAGACAACTGTTTTTCTAATGATTTAGTTATAATTGACAAGGTTCGTATTAAAAATGCGAATTAAGTGTAAGAAATCATTATTTATTCGTGTTTAGAAAATTGGTACGTCAATGCAACGTCTGGTACATTTTGTTTTCTTATGTCTATGTGGAATAATTGTAAACGCTATAATAACACCTTGGTTTTTAATAATCGTTGTACCTATATGTCTTGTTTATTACACTGTGCAAAAGTTTTACAGATGTTCCTCGAGGTATTTATTTATATATTTTTATCATTTTAATTTTAACCTAACATTTAAAATATTCCTAGGGACTTACAAAAACTGGAAGGTAACTTAAGATCACCGATGATTACTCATTGCAATGAGACAATATCTGGACTAGACACAATAAGAGCATTCGGGAAACAACCTTGGTTTATGTCGGAGATGATAAATAGAATTGACAATCACACAAAAGTATTTTTGATAATTAGTTCTTCAAATCGTTGGTTGGGTATTGCATTAGTAAGTTAAATTTACAAATACGAAATAACTGTAGGCGCTTAATTTTAATTATGTTTATACTTTTGTATCTTGCATTGTTACATTTAGGATTGTTTAGGTGGAGCAATTGTCTTTGTGGCAACTATGGTTGCTTTAATAACCACTACATTTTTTTATTCTTCTATTTCATCAGCAATGGTTGGACTAGCCATTAACTATACATTATTAGTTCCTGTATACTTGAATTGGGTAGTAAAGTTTTTCGCTGATTTGGAAATGTATTTGAGTGCAGTTGAAAGAACTGATGAATTCGCGACTATCCCAATCGAAAATTATAGAAGTGAAAGTAATATTCTATTTAATGTAAAATATACATACGTTTATATTCAATAATGATGAATTATTTGCTACAGCTATTATAACAAGAGCTTGGCCATCGAAAGGTAATATCGTTTTGGATAAAGTATCAGTGAAATATGATGAAAGCCAGGAGCCGGTTATCAGTAATATTAGTTTACATATTCCACCAGGACAAAAAGTATAATTTATTCGTTTTAAGCTGTAATAAAATGTATGTATTAAATTGTTAATGTATTTTATATTAAAGGTTGGAATTTGTGGTCGTACGGGCAGTGGTAAGTCATCCTTAGTAATGAGTATTTTAAACATGGTACCAATCCGAGATGGAACAATTATGATTGATGGAATCGATATCAATAATGTTCCTTTGCAAAGTTTGAGATCTCGGATATCTGTAATACCTCAAGATGTAAGAATGTTTGGTGGTACAATAAGACAAAATTTAGATTTAAAAAATGAATATTCAGATAATGAGATTTGGAGCAGCTTAAGAATGGCTCAAATGGAGGAAACGGTAAAATTACAATTAGGAGGACTTGGTAAGTTATTTCGAATAATTATCTACAGTTATAATTTAAATTTATACTTTGATTAACGTACTTATGTAAAAACAAAACAAAATTAAAGTTATTGAGTTATTAAAAATATAAATGTGGTTATGCAGGTCTTAGTATTAATTATATAATTAAGTATTTAAAATGTTTTTTTTTTTTATTATTTGTAAATAATTTTAAATAATATATAACTCTCAAAATGTATAATAATAAACGTAAATTATATATGCAAATATTAACTTATTATTTTTTAATAGATGGTGTAGTTAATAATTCAGGAGATAATTTAAGCAGTGGTCAAAAACAATTATTATGCTTGGCAAGGGCTATTTTACAGGATAATGTCTGTCTAATTATGGATGAACCAACCAGTTCTGTTGATGATGAAACAGAAAAAAAATTACTAGAAGCAATTAAAATATCATTCAATGGCCGAACAGTCATAACAATTGCAGTAATTAAAATATATTTTTGCGTAAATTTGTAAAAACTTAAAATACTATTATACTAATGTGTTATAATTTTTTATAATTTAGCACAGGTTATCCACAATTGTGGACTATGATCGAGTACTTATCTTAGAAGGAGGCAAGATTATTGAAGATACCATACCATCATGTATTAAGACTTTTCCAGAATGCATTTGAATAAATAATTTAAATAAACAGATCAAAATGTCAATAGTTTTAATAATTATCTAAATTTGAACAAATACGTGATACCTTTTATTATAATGATATTCGATGAACTCCAGAATTCATTTAACATATATTATATAAATGAAAAATGTGTCTTTCAATATTTGAGTAAAGAATCTGAAGCAGACTAATGGCAACGCTAAACCTTTTATTTTTAATTAACCATATAGTGTTCGTTATTTAGTCAATTATTGGTAAAAATCTATCTGTGTATTTTAGATTCAAGTTTTGTTTTTTTTATAGATACGCGTGATCACGTCACCAATAGCATAGGTATTGCATTTAATGTTACGATATCAATAATTAGAAAATAAATATATTTTCTAAAGCTAGCAATATAGATATGATCAAAGGTTAAGATAAGGACTTAAAGAGAACGGCCAGCAAGCGTTATATGAATATTAACGTCCATTCGCAAAAAAAAATGTTGGAGCTTAGGTCTTATTCAAGTTAATGGTTCAATGACAGCTGAAAACTGTGTTTATGTATTGAAGGAACGACTAATTTAATTTGATATTTAGGTCTTTGATCCTAGTACCACCAAGTAAAAATGTTGGTGTCAAAATGGTTTCACAAATTCGTAACCAATTCGTAATTATTCGTAACCACAAATTTAGAATTTGTTACTTAAGTATTACCGCCCAATATAAATTTTCTATTTTACGAATAGGTTACTAATTGTTAGTACCGTTTCGCACACTGTACGACGATTTTTCTAGTTTCGGCTGTTGGAGTCAACTCACACTCGCACCCACAAATAAAAAATTGATTTTAGGCAGTTATACTTAAGTTACAAATTCCAATTTTGTAGTTACGAATTATTACGGAATTAGTAGTTTTTGACACCAACATTTTTACTTTGTGGTGCCAAGATCAGTGACCTTTGATATTTCATTAGAAAAAGATATTGTCGCAGTTGTAACCGATGGACCAAATGTTATGTTAAAAGTAGGAAAACTTCTTAACACTGAACACCAGCTATGTTTCACTTATGGTATTCATTTAGCTGTTTGTGATGTACTTAATAATAATAAAAAAAAAATGTCTAAGATGAATCAACTATGAGTGATATGAATGAAGATGTCGATGAAGAATTGGACTTTCCTGATTCAGATTTAAATATTCTTCTACAAGTTACATACAAAGAATGAAATAAAAAAAAAACATAATTACCAACAAAAATATAATATACGTTACAATTTAAAGTATACATGGTTTTCAATGAAAATTAGATGTAAGTAAAAATATAATTAAAAGGAAACACAACAATAAAAAATTGATAAGTAATTAAACTTCTGGACTTATCGACCAAAATGTATCATAGTATCAAAGACACACAGTAAAAGTTATTAAAATTAGAATATTATCAATTTATTTCGATATTATTACTTTTTTTTTTTAAATATAGCTTGTTACCGACATAATTGTGTTGCATAGGTCTGAAATCTCTATTTTATTTAGTATTCGATTTTCAAAACTAAACCATTCATTTGCGTATGTTAGTTTTCAGTAAATACAAAAATATAAATTAATATAAGGATTTAAGGGATAACAATTTGTATACACAAATGTGTGGTTTAGTAGGAAATAACACTAAAATAAAATTCTGGTCTAGTACTGAATGGGTTCATTGTATAATAATATGTTTTGGTTTTGAACAATTGTACAAATTACAATTTATTAAGAAAAAATACCATTTTATGAATTTTTAAAACAATTAGTAATAAACTAAAAAACCTATAATCTAAACCTAATAAAACTGTTTATAATATGTAAACATTAACATTACTCATAAATAGGGCTCGGATTTTAAAGCATAATAATTAAAAAAAGGCACAAAATTGTTTAAAAAAAAGCAAAAATGAAGCATATTTATTTTTAAAAAAAGTATGACAAAAAATTAACATAAATTAGTTATAATTTTACAAAACTGAATAAAAAAATTGAAAAATTAATTTAAATTAAAAAAATAATTTGCTATCATGTATTTAGCAAGATTTTCAGAAGTTAAACTGACTCTATTGTTTGACAGGATGTTTTTATACATAGAAAATGACCGCTCTAAATCCATCGAAGTAATCGGTGCATACTTCGATATCGATTATATACGATTAGTGAGTACTGAGAGTAGTTTCTACAGGCTATATGCAATAGCTGATAAGCTATCGACTTCTAAGCTGTGTCTGTAGATCGATAATCTATACGTTTAAGGTCGTTCCATACGAATGGTACGGTCACGGTCCGGCGATAGGTAAAATATAATATCTATATTTATATTAACTGTATAATTATTATTGCGGGTTTTCACATTTCTTATAAATTATATAAACATTTTTTTCATTACTATAGCATAACAAACAAATAAAAATTCCACAGCTAGAATAACTGAAAAAAGCAATAAAAAAGCAAAAAAAGCATTTATACTAAAAAAAGCAAAAATAAATTCGTTTATTTGGAATCAGATTAACGTGAAACGAATTTATGTAAAAAAATTAGATTTCTGTCTTAAATATATAAAAAAAAACATTTGCTTTAAAATCCGAGCCCTATTCATAAATAATATTTAAAAAGAAAAGTTTATTCAATGTAGTGAATGACTGAATAACGTTTAAACTGCTCCCTCCCCATAAATACACCCCTAATGCCTATAGTATTATAATGTACCCAGGGACGCTCACAGAAATGTAGCTCAGGGGGGGGGGGGGGCAAAAAAATTGTAAGTACCTAAATACTTATAGGAAGATTTACTGCTACATATTTCATCTACTCATATTTTGTATTACTATCATTAATAATTTTTTAAAAATCAAAAGTCATTTAAGTTTATATAAAATTACATTATTAGTTATTAGTTTTAATATTTATAAGAAAAAATATAATAAAGTTTAAACAAAAAACAACTTTATTTGATTGAATTCGCATCATATTTTATTATTTTATTCAAAAAGTAATGATAATCTCCTTTTGTTTGAAGCAAATAAATTAATTGAATCATCATTTGTTGATTAAAAAAATGTTAGATACTTGTTAGATACAAGGATTTTCAAATAGTCACTGAATACCCAAGATCAGCTTTATGTAAAATAACTTCCAATTTTGTAAGTGACGCGAAAATCTCAAGGAGGGCAATGGCCCCCACTGCCCCCCCCCCATCCGGGCGTCCCTGAATGTACCTAAGCAGGAATAAAATGTAAAACTCTAGTTTTCATATTGTAACGTTACCAACAACACCTTCCACTTATTGTATATTAAAGGTTTAGCCTACATAAGTAGGTGTTGTAGTGTAACCTACCTACACAATCATCGTGAATATAATATATACTATTTCGGTACTCTATAATTGATTACATTTATTAATATATTTACTGTGTGTGATTTTTACCAAACTACTTGCAACTTGGAAAGTCTATCGCTAATCAATATTACAATGAATTCATGATGAATATATGATACGATGTTATTACACATGTTGTCCAGTACATTTTTAAGGAATTTTCACTGGGCGACAAAAAAATGTTAAAACTCAAAGCAGTCAACGTATAATACCACAGTATGATGATAGTACGATATATATGATGAATCATTGATGATATTTCACGTCCGCTTCGCATAATTTCGCCCAATCTTTTAAAATACTTTCGACAGAATATAATCACTGGGCGACATTTGCGTCGCCTAGTTAACTGGTTAAAAAATGCACTGATGTTGTCACTTAAAAACACATGCTATAAATTTATCACATTTTACTAACACACATGGTGTGTGAATGACGAGACTGCGGTAGTACATAGATAACCAGTGGCGCCGAACCTCCTGTTAGGTGTGGCGGCTGCCACATTTAATTTAGGGGGTGGGTACCCTTTAGCATTAGTAGGTTTTAAGTATAAAATAACTTACAATTTTATAATTAAGGTAAGAAGGAGCAATGAACATAATATTTCAAATAACGCGAACGGCTATGCCACAGTGTGATTGCGTTAAGAAAAGCAGATAACTATATTTTAATTACGATAAATTACCAATTTTGTACCTAATTTATTTATAAATCTACAACAGCGGCTACAGATGCTAGTTCACAGTATTTTACGCATTAGATACAGAATGAAAATATAATATAGACACAGGGGCGGATCCAGACCGAGATAATGGGGGGAGGGGGCGATTTTTAACAGACACACATGATATAGATATTTATATAGATAAAATTAAAAATATTAATTTTGATATAGGTTATTTATTTAAATAAAAAGTATTAAAAAAAAATTATATAATAATAATAATAATAATAACAATTTTTTTTAGTTATTCCAATATGTCTCATAACAATAGAGTTTATAATTACAAATTTGTTGATTATGGAGGTACCGAACGATTTTTACGTTGGTCGTTATCAGTTATCATATTTCGGAAACACTGACTTACACAAAACTTGATTACGAATAATTAACATCATGATAGTAGTAAATAACTGTGATATCAGTATATCACCAAATAATAAATATAAGTGATAATATACTCCTAGCATAAGTTAGGTATAAAAAAAAGTAGCTCAAGATTTCCCTATTTACCCTTGAAGTAATTACGTCAAAAACTAAAGTCTGCTTTGGTGAAGGGGGGGACCGCTCCATTCGCCCCTGTATAGACGAACACGATAGTATTGTTATAATTAAACTATTGGTGTTATCCTAGATTATATATTTTTGTAATACAAGAATAATATAAATTTGTATAAATTTAGATTTCTTTGACTTTTTTGAACAAAACAAGAAATACATGGCAATATGAAATCAACTATTATCATTGATTACAAATAGTAATAATAAATAAAATAGTATAATAAATGCTATTATATAATATTATGAAATATTATATGGGTATTAATTTAGTATGAAAGTAGTTGAAAATAATTTATAGATTTATGGGTAATGACACTGATAACTGATAAGTTATTCAATTATTGGTGACACGACGCTTACTCACACTGGGTTCACTAGAGCAAAAATGATTAAGTATGTACTACATGTAACAAGACGTTCAAGTCCAAGGGCGCCCATAGGAAAATTCTCAAGGGGGGGGGACAACATTTTAATTTATCAATCTATTCATAAATAGAAATGACCAACGATATAGGAAGGGGCTTACAATTTTACATTATACTATTACATTATATATATATCGAACTGGGAGACTATAAAATAATAATTATTTAACCAATTTATCATAAAAGTAATTTATTGAAATTTTTATTTAATTAATAATATAAATTGGACATTTAAGACATTAGTTATATTTATTAAAATATTATTTTAAAAATATTATATAAATATTATGGTTGTGCACACACACACATAAACATACCGTATTTCTGGAAATACACAATATTTTAAGAATTGATAATTATCCATAGAATATAAACGAAAAAGCGTATTGTTATTTATAGCTGATAACCCGATTTTCCAAACTAAATAAATAAATTTTTCATAAAAAAATTATAGATTTTCATATATTACATATTTAAATTATATTTAAATAAATATTTTCTGATTATAGTAAACAATTTTCCAAGATTTTTGACATTTTCCAGGGGGGGGCATGTCTCTCCCTCGCCCACCATATGAGCGCCCTTGTTCAAGACTTATTGCTTTTGCCCTGAAATCTGTGAAATTGCCGTTTTATATTATTTTTATAATAAATTGTTTTTTTTTTTTATTGACAAATTGTATTTTAATATTTGTATTTATATTTTATTTGTTCTGAAATTTGTATGAAAATTTAAAATGTCTAGTTTGATTTGTTTATGTGGCATATTGAACGATATAAATTGGAAACGTCATATAACATAATGTAAAATTTTAAAATTAAAAAATACGAATTCAGGCAATGTTTTATCAAATTATTTTTCACAAAAACGAGAAAACAAATCTTTAGTTGATGACATTAAAATGAAAAAGTTAAGTAGGTACCTAGTTACTAAGTTATTATTTATTATATAAATATCTATGAACTATAGGTACTAAAGATTGGAGTATACTCTACCTACTTACCTACCTATCTTGGTATTTAATTTAAAATATATAAATCTAAATTGTTTATGATATTTTTAGCAAAAAAAAAAAAAAAAAAAAATGAAAATGACAAATCTGATCAATGCCATAGAACATTTCACCGTACCCATATTTTTTCACCAATACAAAAATATGGTAATTTTTTTTCTTTATAAGTAGACATAAAAATAAAATTTGGTAACAATTGCTATTTATCAATATTAAGAGATTCTAACTATCAAAAATAAAATAACCAATTTAACTTAAAATATGTTTAATTTAAATAAATATTTTAGAAAAATTATTGAAAATATGACAAATGCAAAAATAATTGGAATAGAATTTATAAGATTTGAATTTGGAAACCAAATTTTTAATTCCTTATGCCTGTTTACACGTGACGAGTACTCGGCCGTGTCACTCGTTATGTTGCTCGGTCTAATACCGAAATTGACCGAGTCAGCAATTACACATATTTTATTTGCTTGGCCGAGTGACACATAATTTCACTACACGATCTACTCGGTTGGCGGTTTATACACACCGAGTACAGTTGATTTTGGTAGTAGCTGTAGTCGCTCGGCCGAGTGAATAGAAACGGTTTCTATTCACTCGCTCGATCATTTTACTGGGCCGAGTACTGGTTCCTTGAGTTCACACAGGACAGTGCTCGGTCGAGTTGACTCTCTCGGCCGAGTACTCGTCACGTGTAAACAAGGCAATACTGTTTTTAAGTGTCTTAATGAATAAAGAAGTTATTAAAAATTTAACAGACATTACATTATATTTAGGTAGACATAATTTACCATATAGAGGCCATAGAAAAGGTTGGAAAGATAAAATCCATGGAAACGTTAAAGATTTAACAATTTTATTAGCAAAATATTCATCGCCATTAGCATTACATTTAATTGAAGTTCAATTGAAGGGAAAACACACATATAATTTTATTTCATGGCAACGGCAAAGCCAATTAATTCAAGCTATTGCCACTCACATACGTAATTCAATTAAAGATGAACTTATTAATGCCAAATATTTTGCCGTGTCTTTAGATACTACATTTGATATTTCCCGAAAGGAGCAGTTATCAACAGTGTTTCGGTACATAAATAAAAACACTAGTGATGTCTGTGAAAGACTAATAGCTGTCCGAGAAACTTTACCAACTACTGACGAACATTTGTTAACAATTTTTAATGATTGATGTGACGAAATGGATAGATTGGAAAAAGTATCTAATTGGCCATTCATACGATGGTGCGGCTTCAATGAGAGGTGCCTTTAATGGATTGCAGGCTATAATGAAAAACCATAACCCTTCTGCTACTTATGTTTGGTGTTTGGCATACAGATTTAGTTTATTTATAGTAGATGCAACAAGTAAATGCCCCCGAGCTAAATATCTATTCGGTAATTTAAAAACACTATATGCTTTTATAGGCAGCAGTAAAAAACGAGTAGGGTTATTTTTACAGTATCAAAAAGAAAGATATCCTGGTAAGCCATTACGTAGGTTAAAAAGAGTTAAAACTAACCAGGTAGTCATCTCATGCTGATGCCCTTCATATAGTTTTTGAGATATATGTACGATTCATTAATTGACACATTGGACGAATTACAAAATTATGTTGATCGTATTTTAAGTGTTAAGGCTGGAAATTTAATGAATTATTTATTGTAAAAATCATTTATATTAACTTGTTTTATATTTAAACAGATATTTGAGTTAACTAATCCTTTAAGTATATTTTTACAAGGCGTACAAATTGATTTATTGGCTGCTACTGAATATTTACAATGTGTATTTGAAAATATTTAAGTTTTCAGAGATGACAATTAGTTTAAAAAATTAATCGATAATAAAAATCAGTTTTTATTATCTAGAAGTGACGAATTATCTTTCACGCCATTAGTAGCAAATAGAAGAAAAACAAAAAAATAAAATGCCGGGTGAAATTATGTCTGATGAATGTATCAGCTGTCCATTTACAAATTTTAAAATTAATGCATACTACTCAATCATTGACATTGTGTATACTAAAATGAGAGGAAGATTTAATGACCAGTCAACACCACTATATAAAGATTTATCACTTTTTCAAGTAAAGCAAATAATAGAAGTTAAAGAAAAATCAAATTTACCAACTGATTCATTTGATGGTTTTGAAAAAAAGTATAGACAATTTGTAAAGGCTGAGGATTTAAGACGTGAATACAGTTTGTTAATTCATATTTAATGTTTGCAAAATGAATAAAATTACCAGTGAAGTTACATAAGCCAATACCATGTGATGATGATATCAGTGATAACATAGAAGAAGAGAACTCATAAAATCATATTATCAACAACTTCTGGAACAATAAATATAGTATACAAGGTATGTCAAAAAAATGGGTTAAAAGAAGTGTTTGCAGCTATTTATACAGCGTTAAGCATTGGACTAACTTTACCAGTATCTAAGTCCTTCAGTATCTTCAGAACGAGACTTCTCAAAATTAAAATTAATTAAAACTAAATTAAAAAGTACAATGGCAGAAGAATGATTATCTGATGTTAATATCATATGAAAATGATATTGACATTGACTCCGACTTATTTATTAATATTTTTACATCATACAGTACAGTGCTAAAAATTATTATGTTAATCAAATAATACGGGTAACAGGATGCAGTAAGCAATGAACATATTATATTTATTAATTAATTATGATGTTATTTATGTAAATAGTTTCCATTAGTACTGCATGTCTACATAATATGATCTTAATAATAATATAAAATATAAATCAGTTTTATTGTCAATATCCTTTTCTGATGATCATTTATCATATAATTCATTTCTATGGTAATCATAAATTAATGTACTTATATATATTAAAATATTAAATAATGCGAAAATTCAGTAAATAATACAATTTATTTGTAAAAATAATATTTTGTGTTTAAAAAATCGGTATTGACCAGGGGGTGTGAGAAGCTCTGCCCCCCACGGCTTAGGTTTCATATCGTGTAAAGATAGGTGGGTATAAATTAATGAAAATTGCCACACCTAAAAAAAATTAGTTCAGAGCCATTGTAGATAACACAGAGACGCATTATGTCTATTAAAATTCAATGTATACATATGTATAGATAATGAATAATGCAAGTCTAGGATTGAAGTATGCATAGTAATTTATTTAAATAGCTCACTACGCTCCGTAGAGCACACGAATACGAATATTTTAAGATTTTTTCCACCGATTAAACGTCGATCAATATCGCGGAGAATGATCACTACTTTCGTTGGTCTATCGGAAGTCATTTGATTAACATTGGCTCCCACGATTAGTACATAAAATCACAATTGAGTCGACCGCGGACAGGGCCGTCCCAACGTTTTTCGGGGCCACGGGAAAATTAATTTAGGGGTCCTCCGACCGTAATAATAAGATGTGATAAACAAAATATTTACTGAGAATAACGAAATTCTTGCAAACGTATTTTTCCACATCTTATCCAATCAAGTTCATTTAAATTCATGTACTGAATTTACATACTTACATAATAGAATTGAATATTATTCACATTATTCATAATTCAATCGCTCAATGTAATCGGACAAATCGCTACAAGCTCGCACGCAGCGTGTAAAATTGCTCAGTGTAATCGAGGCTTTATTATTAATTATTAGGGCCCGGATTTATATGGACTAAAAACCTCAGAAATATGGACTATAAAATATGCAAAAAAAACTAAACTAACAAAACAAAGCTATCTGCAGAAAAAATATCTTTATATTCGGTAACAAATGTGTTTAGCCTACTAGACTAGTAGTACAGATTATCAGTATTTAAAGTATATATAAATTCAAATCAATGAAAATTACACACATTCAGATCACGACAAACACGATTATGATTCACGTTCGTATGATTTACGAAATACAGATTATTGCTTGTCCCGTTAGGTCTCATATAAGATAAGAAAACGACGTAATTTTAGATAAAACACGCAAATGCATATAAATCTGGGCCCTATTAAATATTATACATTTATAATAATCTTGATTAATCAAGACTTTATGGTGCGTCCTAAAAAATATTCTAACAACGGGGCCTGGGGCAAAACGGTCCTGTTGCCCCTCCCTCTGAACGGCCCTGACTGCGGGAGCACTCGGGGTGGGTTTCGCAACACGAACTGGTGTCGGACACGCCCGTACGGGCACGGTGCGGCCATCGGTCTGCATTTGTTTCGGTGTCATCAACTACGGCGCGATTGTGAACACCGGTGTTCGAAATGCATAAACACCACGGGCAGGGCGCATAATTCGACGGCGATCTCCGAGCACGAGCCTCCCACCGGCCGCAACCGGTGTATTACCATTGTTGATAGCTGTGGCGCAACTGCTGCGCTACGAGGAAGTGACGTCGATACGGGATAGTGCACGGTACAACACGTAACACTGTGACGAGTGTTGACGCGCGCAAAAGTCGTAGTTTTGTACGTCTAAAACGGTGTCGACGTATAATAATTGACATGTATGCGTACAATTTCGAATCGACTTCGTTTAAACCATAACGTCGAGTTAAAAAATAAGTAGATCAAATTATTTATCCAAAAAGTATGGTGAAAATCGTCGGACACGTGAAAAAATACGTTTTTACTCCGAAGAGTTTTGATTATTTTGAAAATAATTCCCTTCGGTCCTAAAATTGATCGACTCCTCGAAGGGATGTTGAGCGTCGTAATTCATGGTCGAGTTACCAACGGACGGTGCATGCGCGTGCCTACCGATAGCGAAAAACACAGCTCACAGTAATTGTACGATTGTAACAAATATTAATTGACGGCAACGGGTAAAGCGCACCGAACCGAAAACGTGTTGGCTGACGGATAAGTGTTCCCGGACGGGTGGAGGGAGGGTTGAAAAATATCTCTGAAAATGGTTTTGCACATATCGCAAGGAGCATCGGTAGACACAGGCGCAATCAGGTGGGGACCGAGTGGCTTAGCCCTCCAAATGTTTATCCACCCTCTACATAAATGGTACAGACACAAATCAAAAAGTATTAGTCCATTACCGAAGCGATATCGAAAAACAAAGTAGCTCCCCTTGCTAAAAAAAAAAAAAAATTAAAGCCTAGTTGCGACTATGTCGGTGGGGGAAACGATGATGCAGAAAACGCGGTAAGCAAGAAGCGAAGACGACGGTGGGGTAACGAAAAGAGTTTGGAGTTCACGAGTCAACGTCCGATGTAAAAGTCCCTGCCCCGTCCGATCCGGCAATCCGGTGCAGAAGCAGTGGACGGCGGATCCTCAGCGCAGCGCGTTCGCCCGGGTGTCGATCTCGGCAGCGATCACTTCGGTCTTTGTCGGTCCTACAGTGTTGCCACCGCCGCCGTCTGATAGTGCCAGTACGATTTGATTAGGTAATCGTCGGCGCGTGCGTGCGCTTTTTCCATATGTGATACGTGCAGCAGTTGCCGTGCACTAGCAACTCGTACGGGCAGCACAACAATAATTACGATAATAATAATAATAATAATATCATACGGCGTGTTGCGCGAGCTGTGCCACTACACTTGGTGCGTCCGCGTCCGTTCGTCGTGTGGTGTCGCTGAGAAACGGACATCGTATCCGGCCGTTCCGAATCCGACGTACAACCGTTTTCATCTCAATCGGCTTCGAACGGGACACGGACATCGGGGGCTGATTGAACACCGCTACGACCATGGTGTCGATGACGGCCGTGTCCTGCGGCAGTCCCTTCGCGCCGCTCGGATGATCCGTCAGGTTCGAGTCGCGTTCGGTCACCGTTGCACCCGTCTCCGCCGTAGCAGCTGAAACTCGCGCGGTACCGTCCGATGGATCCGTCGTCGTTGCTCCTCGGGCTGCTGGTCGTGTCGTGCCTGGGCCGACCGTCCGAGTCTTACGTCGAAAGTGAGTAGTTTTTACCGTCGCCCGTACGCGACGCAATCGATGACATCCCGTGCGACAGGTTCGGGCTAGTGACGAATCCCTTTCTTGGCCTAACCCGACCTGTTGACGATGCACGTGCGGGCAGATATTTTGTACCGTGCAGTTAGGCCCGATGGTCGCCCGTATCCCTTTGGTCGGGCGCGATGAGTTCGATTTATTTGCATTTTGTTTTACGTGCGAAGGATTTTAAGTTGTTGGACATTACGTGCGTTTGCCGAGAACGGCTTTGGCCTTCATCCGTTTTGCGAACAGGAGGAATATGATGTGTCCGTTCTGATTCACCAGCACACTTGATTTCTTCGCATAGTTTTTAATTCTTTGATTTATTTACCATGCCGATAATGGCGTTGCTTCAAAGTTTTCGTTTTACTCAGAAAGCATCGGTCTGATGTGTACGAATGAGAATCTCAAAGGTTTATACATTCCCTTGGGATCTCTGCACCGATGAAACGCTAATCCGTACCGATTTCTATTGGGAACTTCATTAACGAACCATTTATATCCTGTACGTTAAATATTTTAATTTTAATGAATAGGTCTTGGAAACCAGACCTAAATTTCCTGTTTAAACCACTAATCATTTGAGGATATAGAATGTGTTTATTTCAGGAAAGTGATTGTAGGAGGGGAAGTCATTTTCTCAAGGTAAAAATAACAATATCATGATAATTTTGTGTTAAACACAGTTTTTTAACTGTTTTATATAGTTATTATTAGTTGTAATATATACCTATTGTATATTTAACAAAAAACTGTTGGTCACCAGAGCTAAATAGTTCCTAAATTGAATTGAAATAATTAACTTGTTTCTGACTTAAAATATATGGTGCAAATTATTCATCCTTGTCTGCTTAAGTGGATTTTCAATTTTTTTTTTTTAAAATCAATAATAATTGTATGTCTTGGGAAATCACTAGGCTAATAAGCTTAATCTAATCTTACATGTTGTTATAATCTATGTAATATTATTTTTTATTTATTCAAGCTTACTTTTTCTTTTTTTTTGGCAATTAAAATCTTACAATACAATAATATAGTACCAATAAAATTAAAGTTCTTATAAAATTACCTTCATAAATAAATATAGAAATGTTAGTAACTACCTGTGAATTAACAATATTTCATTTCCCCAAAAGATAAGGTCTGAAATGAACATACTGAATATAAATTTTTATATATTATTCCTTTACTATAAATCACCATAACTCCATTTCAATGGATGATAGTCATTACCCAATCAGCTGTTTTAAAATTTGCCTAATTTGATGTTGATCCATTAGCATATAAGTAGTTAATACATCCGGCATGTGTCATACTAATGTATCTGAGAATTGATTGCCCTGTTGTATTTAGATAAACATTTCTTTTACATATATAATATAATATAAGTATTTTATAATTTTCAACATGTTTATATTAGATACTATGAACAATCCAAATTTAACTTTAAATAATAAATTATAATTTATCTAGGATAAAATGAAAATAAATATTAGTCTGTATTTATAAAATGAGTAAGTTCTTAACTTACTTTAAATCATTAGTTACATAAATCCTAATTTGCATGTATTTAATTGATGGGATCAAACTAAATGTTAAAACAAAAGAAAACAAAGTTATAGGATGTAAGCCAATAAGCCTTATTGCAGTACATATACACTGGTTAATAAAAAATTAAGGACACTCTAAGAATGTCAGAAACTATAGCTCTTTGGGGTTCACTCAAACTATGTTAATCTATTACTATTCAATATATTATAAGTATCTCATATTTTGCATTATCTTTCAATTGTAAGATCACAAAATTATTCATAATTTATAACATTTATATTGATGACTCAGCTTTCAGTTCTCCTAAAATAGTATTTTTTCCTTGCTTAAGAATGTCGATGAATCATTAAATATTATTGAATTGTAGTGATATCAAATGTCAATCACTCAACATTTGAGATTTATTGGTAATTTATTCATATACTATTTGATAAACCAATATATTTTATACTATTAAGTAAATTATATAATTTTCTTATCTATGCCAGAGAGAAATACAATAAAAATAAAAATAAAAACAAAATACAATTTAACATTGTAAAATATTCATGCAATGGAAATTCAACAAATATTATATACTTATGTATGTATTTTCTACATATGTAACATTATTAATAATAATACTTGTAAAACTATAAATTTACATTTTATTTTAAGGATCATATTTTTAATATTTTTGTATTTCAAACAGTATTATTTAATGTATAAATAAATATAAGTTTAACCTGGAGTATTATTATTAAAGACCGGATTTATATTCTCTCAAAATACCTTAAATATGATAGTAATATGATGGTAATATTCTCTAAAAAACCTTCAAATATTCTTATTATATTCTCTTAAAAATATGTAAAAATGTTTGAAATTATTCAAAAATAATCAACAAACATCAATATATGGTTTAATATGCATTTTAAAAAAAAAAAATTTTTTTTTACAACATTCTTTTAATCATGAAGTATATACGTAGTTGCGTATTATAATAGAATACTATTGTACTTCAGTTAGAGTAGGAATATAGTAAAAATATTACAGTATACTCTATAGCAAGGGTCGTCAACCTTTTCAAACAAGTGAGCTACATTTGACATTTAAGTCCCTAGTGATTAACATCCAGGAAAATGTAGATCTTTAATCTTTAAATCTATTGTTCTCATTATCCAATTAATTTGATTATTTTACGCGATCGACCGATAGTGGTAAAAATAAATTATACAACGATTGACTGGTTGGCGATCCCTGGTCTACAGTATTAAAATTTAAAAACAATATTCCTTTGGTATGTTTTAATTGAATGTTGTATTAACAATATTGTCACAATATTAAAAAAATAACAAATAATCATGGTATATATATATATATTAAAATATAATAAAACAAAAAAAAATTGGTTAATAAAAGGTGATCCTTAAATAGTAATAATTTAATACAAGATATAAAATAACAATATAGGTATATATATATATGTATGTATAAAAAAAAAACAATATTTCTTTGGTGCATACAATGGTAAATATTTACTTTCTGAAGAATAATAAAGAAACTTGAAATAGGTACTATTTAAATTTTATTATATGAATTAACTATAATATATTTTACAAATTATATTTACTCATGTTAGTTCTTCTATCGCTTAAAATTTGTTTATAGACACTAAATGAACACTCAACATCAACATGTATTAGAGGTGCAAACTTCATGTTAACAACTAAATAAGATGTTAAATATTCTGGGAGATCTTCATTGTTTCCACATAAAATGTTCTCAACTTTCACTTACATTTGGTAACCTTTATTCTTTTAACATAATTGAGACACTTAAGTATTTTTATTATGTTACCCGTTTCACCAGGTATATTGGTTAGTTTGCAGATAACAGTTTGTACAATCTTCAACTATGAAACAAAACTCAAATATTCTAAAGTATGCTAAATGGGCTAAATATTCTCTAACCTATGATATATTCTCAAATATGCAAAAAAAACTTTTTTCTACAAACTCAGAATTGAATGAATCATCCACATTTTTTACTCTTATACAACTGCATAGACCAAGTAACGATATGTAAAAACATATAAATCTGGTCTTTAATTATTATACTTGAAAAGTATGACCATTTTCAAATTAAACATTTATAATCAGGTATAAACAAAGTTAATAGAATTGCTACTGAATATGAAAAAATAAAATTTAATAAAATTAATGTATTTATTTATTTCTATATATAAACTTTTTGTTTATTTATTTATAAATTAATTTACGAGTATATGCCATTTATTAATTTATTATTATTTTATTATTCAGTATCGTTTGTTTTGTAATTGTTATATTATTGAAATTCCAGTACAAATATTTTTTAAATTATATTTCTTGTTGAATAGTTTGATTACCTATGTATTTACTATTTTCATACAATTATGGTTAAATAGAATATAAGTTGAGATACAAACTATGTTTTTGTTATAGCCTGTCTTGCCATTTTATAGAGTCCGGGTTGGTCTGGGTAAACCCAGCCCATGCAGATCTTGACTAGATATATGTACTTTATATTTCATCCATTATATAGCACAATGGAGTTCATTATTTTCTTACAAATGTTTATGTAGCTATTCTTTTTCTTTTGTGTATTCACCTCGGTATTTACTATTAGCATAATATTTTTTAATTGTTATTTATCCTTGTTTTACCTTACTTTTATAATAACTAGTTATGTGTTCTTAGAAATAATAACGAATAGGGGTTTATCTTCTTAAAATTTTCTAATGTATACAAATTAGCATTATGTAAAAACCGAAGTTAAAAGAAATATTTTAAGTTTTACGTGATGATAATGTTTATATACTTCCAAATTGTATCCGGTTAAATTTATCAGAAAAAATGTTGTTTAATTAATTAGTTAGGTATTTGACTTTAAAATGGCTTAACATATTCTTTGTTTTCCAATTGAAATTTATTCCTAGTTAATGACCCAATTACTAACAATCAAAATAGTATAATAAGAGTACAGTTTTTAGTTTTGCTTATGATAGTTAATTGTTCATTAATTTTGTTTGTAGAAATGTTAGAAAATGACAGTGTTTGCTCATTGAGTTCAAAACCTGGCAGTTTGGAACTAATTGGTCGTGAAGAACAATCGGCCATGGTAATCAGAGCAAGTCGATATTTTCAAAATTGGACTGGTAAACAAGAATTTAACTGTCAATTTTCAGTATCGTCCTCACTTAACTGGGGTATTATTGTTGTTATACAACGTATGTCTTTCAGGCGTAATACTCAAGGCCAATGTATTGATTTTGTTCAAGTATGTTTTTTTTCATTTGTCATTACTTATTAACTATTTAATAATTATTTAATTAATTACAGTTTCGTCAAATTGAAAAACCCTTGAGTTTTGGAACGCTTAATTTCAAATTCAAGCGTTCAGATCCATGGAGTGCCAAAATGTGCGGTAAAGTCAATGCATTTGAAATTGACGTTGATAACGAATTAAATAACAATAGTGGTAAAGATGAAGATACAGCTATAAATTCTTTTATTGTTCATAAAGGCTTGGTTGAAGTTAAAATACATATCGCCAATAAATCCTTAGAGCTCAATGAAGAATTAAGTTTTGAAGTTGTGTTCACAGCTTTTCAAGGTATCATATTTTTTGTTGAATAGATAACTCAATTTATTACTGTAAACTTAATTCCTCTGTCAACAAATTTTACAACTACTTTATTTTTAGATTGCAAGTATGACAATGGTCTTTGGAAACATTGTGGTGGAAGAACGTGTATTTTTAAAGACTTCTTCCAGGATGGGAAATTCAACTGTCCATTCAAAAACTGTAAAGACGAGGATGGTTGTCATCCAGGTGTTCCAGTAGTTAATGGTAAATATTGAACATTTTAACAGATAATTGGTTAAATAAGTATTATTAATTTTTCTTATTTTAGGAAATGGTTATCATTTTAACACTACATTTGGTACCAAAATCATGGCTGGAACTGTTGCCGGACTTTTAACTATGTTTGTAGCATTCATTGCACTCTTATGGCTATTAAGACACTGTGGTAGTGTGTTCTGTTGTATTGGGCACCCAAACACTCATCCTCATTCTTCTGAAATGCAACCTGTACCTAACTTGGACACAATGGCCATCGTGGCCACAGCTCCACCAGATTCTAGCGGTACTGAGATGCGAACAGTCGATAAAGATTTACCACCTTCATATGAGTCATTGTTCCCAAGTAAATAATAACCGTACAAAATTATGTAAAAGTATGCACTTTTATTATTATTTAATTGTCTCATGTAGATTTGTAAGTTAATTTTTTTTACTTTTATTCAAATTGTAATACTTATATTAGAACAAAAATTTATTTTTACTTTTGGAGAGAATTATTTAAGACATTTTTAAGCTAAGCATTCCGGTTAATTTTTGATTATATCAGTGATATAACTTTTTCTCTCTTGTATTATTTAACTGTATCATTAGAATATAAAACTTGGTTTATGCTTAGTCTAAAATAAAAATTATTCATAATTTATATGCATATACAATAGTATAATGTAGGGCTTAAAAAAGCAGGGTGTAAATATCTCCTTATTTTTGATTTAAAAAGATTTTTAATTTGGAAGTAACCACTCTATATATTATGTGTATAAATAATTATTTTATGAACAATGACAAATAATATATAGTCTTTTAGGCTAGTATTTTTTTATTTATTTATTTTTTTTTTTTTGAGTTACACTGATCAATTATATATTTTTTAAACAGCTCTCATATATATAAATATTTATACAATTTAAAAGATAAATATTTGTAATTCATGTGCAATACCTAAACTTCTCAATTAAGAACAATTTACATCATAAGACTAAAAGACTGGACACATTTAAATTATAGTAAAATATTTAATTCCTGTTTTAGATTCAATTTTATATTCAATACAAATTAACTAAATATATAAAAATAATTTATAAAATTAAATAATACTTAGTGCCCATTCTTATTGGTTCTTAACTGTATCAATTATTTTTTATTTTAAATTTTTTACTTATAGACAAAAAAGCTTAAATATTTTTTTCACAAAGAAGTTTGTATAATGTATTTCAAAGAAAATGTTAGATATTTATTTATTATTTTTGAATCTTGATATTACATTAATATATTTTTATATTATTTATTGCATTTCTACTTAAAATTAGCAAAGTAATCAACACTTTCATTTCTTTCTTTAATTCTATCATTATTAGTTTAGAGATATTTAAAATAAACCAAAATAAATTCATAAAAACTTCAATATTTTTAGTTTTTCTTTTTTTATATATGTATACTATTATAATTGTATATTACTTCTAATGACCAATACAGTATTTTTAAACTAAAAATGTATTCGTTATTTTTAATATGCCCTACAGGGTACTTTGTATAAAAAAACTCATTTTCCTTCATAATTATCAAAAATATTTAGACTTCATAATTTGTATTCTTACAAATTACAATTTGGTGTTACATTACGTTAATATAAACTCCATAATTTTCAACTCAAAATTTGTTAGTTTTAAATTTACCAGTGATTCCATTTTTGTATTGAAATTAAATTATTTAATTAATAAAACAAATTTTTATAACTTATGTAAAACTGCAATTGTTATGTTGAACACTACAACATACTTAATAAAATAGTATAGTTGTATACTTTTGGTGAAAAGATAATGATATTAATATTAATTTAAATTTTGAAAACAAAAATTTTTTTACACGTAAGAACATAAATTCAATGATTACGTTCATTTGTTACTTTGAACAAATTAATTATTATTCTAACTAAAAAAAACAAATATATTTTCACTCATATAATTATTTCATATATTACATTTAATTGTTTGTGTAGCTTAATGTTACTGTCAAAAATGCTATTTTTGTATTTCTCGTTACATTTAAGCACCAAAGATAGTATATATAAACATTATTGTTAGTATCCATTAAGAAACTTTGGCATGTTTAAAAAATGTATTTACTATACATAAACCTAGATGTATATTTGTTAATAAACCATGTATATGAAAATAAAATATTCATTTATGTATGATATATTTGTAATAATATTATTAAAGATAATAATTTATTATTTTCTTTTTTCATACTATAAATTGTGATAACATTTTTAAAAAATATATATAACATATTCAACATGGATAGACTATTTTTATTTATTTTTTCTTGTGTTTTATTAAACTTGAATAAATATATTTTATTTGCCAGAATTTGAAATAATGGTAAATTCAAGGTATATGGCAAAACAATACATATTGTCAAGTGCAATAAAAGTGAATACAATTATGTTAAATAAATAATACCATCTGCTCTTTGGATGTCCAATGTTAAGTCAAAATCGCTGTGACCTACATATTGTTAAGCAATCAAAAATATAATTGTTAAAAACATAGAAAATAGAAAATAGTATTCAAGTAATAATTTTATAAGTAACAGCCTATTTTATAATTATTATAGTTAAATTCAGAATTAAATTTAATACCTAATAAATTATGAATGATACAAATAGAATTGATTTGAGTAAATAACTAGTGCTAAAGTACTTATTTATAAAAATTTTCATTAAAAATAACTATAAATATTATACATTCAATTTTTGTCTGATAATGGACATCACAAAAGTGTCACTATCGATTATTTTAGCCGTAGAATTATTCCATATTGACTTCCATCGGCGACGATCTTGATCACAAGTCACAATCAATTCTTTTTGAACTCGTTGTATTGGCCAGTTCACAGTAAAATTACCACCAGCACAAGTAATAATAACTGAAACCAAAATTATGCAATCGTTTAAATAATAGTTTGTTGGGATTTTGAATACCAAATCATTTTTATCATTGACACTAAAATACAATATTATACAGTGCTGTAACTATTCTCCATAGTGCTCTTAGCAAATTTTATTTTGACATTAATTTATAATACAAAAATATCCAATTTAATTTAACTCAAATATGCTCCTTTACATTGCTGCACTCTTGGAATCTGTCCATTTTGACAATCTCTAGTTACGACACTGATACTATGTTTTAAAATGAATACCTTTCATGTCTTTTAGACCAGGTTTCACAGATGGAGTGACTAAAACTGTATATCCTTCTAATAGTCTGCTGGTTTTAGCTCTAGCCAGAGATTCCTTCAGCTGAAACTTGTATTTTCTTTCCGCATCTTTATCAACGATTAAAAATTCGTCCACATCTATAAGAAAAATTAACATTCAAAATCAATCTGTTCATGATAAGGAATAAAGGACAATAATTTGAACCTTGAAAATTTTTAACAGTATATGAATGTTTAATCCAATTGGGATTAACAATTGGACATCCTTTAGCTATTGCTGATAATATTTTCATAGTACAACGTATTTTGTCTGTTACCAACACAGTGCACTGGGTAATTTCATCCGTAACACAACCTCCTAATAAAATGAAACAAAGCTTAAATCAAATATAAAGAAATGCAATCAAAATTATCAATTGGTTACTTGTATATGTTTATACCTGTTGTTTCAATAAACTTTTTCAATTCTTGAAGGTGGCGACTTTTTAAAAAGCTAAAAGTAACAACAACAGTACTTGGAATCTAAAAAATAAAAATGTACAGTTAAATTTTCTTGTTATATGTATACATAATAAGTTAAACCAATCATTTACTGATCACTATAAAAATAAATTAAATATTTTATTAATGAAATAAAAAAATAAATAAGATTTGATTGAAGAATATTTTCAGTATATTCTACGTTCATAGTTGTTGAAAAATAGGTTCCTCAAGTTAATAATGAATAAATCATACTATTTAACAACAAGTTGCATTTAAACATTTATTATCTTTTATAACAGAAATAGCCATATTATATATAAGCTTGTGATAGAGCTCTGGTTTTTTTAAGTTGTCATTATCGCAAAAAAAAAATAAAGATGTTAACTACACAAACATATATTTTATATACATGAATGTTACACGTGATTTATTTTTATTGTCGTTTTTAATAATAAATTATTACTAATACTTAACTAATTATAATTAATCTAACCTTTATATTCTTGGATACAAAAATACAAACATTTGCAAAAAAAAATTAAATATTTTATTTATATTCTGAAAAAAATTAAAATAAAGATGAAAAAGAGTTGCGATTGACCTGTTGGTTACCTCGTTATATAAAATATTGATTTGTTTAAATTAAAAATATTCAAGAATTATCTTCTAAGTGGAAAACTACTATAAGTATAAACAATTCAAACTAGACAACTAAGATCATATATTATAAGATTATAGATAATTAATTAAAATTAGTTAGAACTAAATAAAAACGTTGGTTGAATATATATTATACAGAATCATTCATTCAATGTTGAATATTATAAAGTTTTTGTTAATTTAATTAAGTAATTTAAATCCTAGTAATAAAATTATGATGACAAAAATAATTAGAAATTGTGTTTAAATATAATAATTAGTAAATTGTAAGCATTCAAATCTTACACTAATTATACAAATATATCTCATACTATCTTATAATATATAATATTAGATTTTTATCATATAATAATAGAAATATTACTCACCAATGGATTTAATATGTTTTCCCTATCTTCATAGCATAATCTTTTGTTTTTATCTTCAACATTAACAGTATTCTGTTTTCGTTTTTTATCATTTTCAGTGGCATTTTCTCTTTTAACAAGGGCTCTTGTTTGGTACCGATTTTTAATTTTATCAGCATTTGAAAAATTGACATTTTCTTGTTTACAACTTTTTCCTTTGTTTTCACAAGCTAATTTTTTCTTATTCCAAAATAATTTCCATTTAGTGACAGCAGTATTTGAACAAGATGGTTCACAATGTACTGAAATTGAATTAGTCTCAAGATCTATTGGAGTAGACTGCTGTTGAATTACATTTTCATTGAGGCTGGGTATATTTAATGGACTAAATATAGTTTCATTATTTTGTTTCGATAGGGATTTATTACTAGGGGAATTAAAATTTTGAAAATCCATAGAATCATCAGAAAAATGTTCTTGCTTAATAGAGGATTTCCTCCTCTCATTTTCAATTTTTGAACAAGTAAATGAATTTATATTTTTTTTTGCTGGCTCTGTAACATCATCTGATATGATATTTGTGTTATGCAAAGAATTATTGCTCAAACTGGCAGAACTAGACTTATGTAAATCCTTTTTTACACGAATTATTGGTTTTTTTTTAGTTTTCAAATTCTTGTATGAATATTTATTTTCATTACTAATAACTGACGAATGGGTATATTTTGATTTGTTATTTGAATTTGACTCTAAACACATTGAATTTCTAATCAAACATTCTTCTGTATTGTTTAGTAGAACTGTTCTTTTTTGTTTAACAGATTTATTTTCACCTGAAATAAAATAAAAATTAACAGCTTGGGTTAACAAGAAATTAAAATACATTTTGAATGATGGAACTTACTATTGGTATCAACAAGGAAATTGTTATTTTCATTTTCATGAATGCTCGATGAACTGGAAAAATTTTCATTGGATATTTTGTGAACATTTTCTTTATTCTGTTTTTTGCTGTTATCTGGTGAATTATTTTTTGAAAATGGCATCCTTGTACTTTTTTGTACTAGAAAATCCTGATTTTCAGTCTCAATAATATTTGAAACACTTATTTCTTGATTTGGTTTACCTGTTGATGTTTTTGACTCAATACTATGAGATAATTTTTGAGTAGGGCAATTAAAAAAATCTTCATTGTTTAAATCAGAAGTTTCTGTTAAGTCTCTGTAAACACCACTGCTCGAGTTTTTAATGTAACTTGAATCATTTATGTTAGGACATACAAATTCTGATCGTTTCTGAGTCTCTTGCTCGTGTTTAGAAGATAGATTTTTTGTTGATAAAATGGTCGTAGCAATTGACACTTTTTGAGTAGGACAGTTAAAAAAATCATCATCCATATCAGGTTTTTTGGCAAAATCTTCATGAGGACTAATGTTATAACTTTTAGAATGACTTAAACCGGCTTCATATGATTTAATGGTTTCTGAAGGACCTTGAGTTTCTTCTTCATGTACATTTGAAGATAATTTTGGAATTGAACTCGAACATTTAGAAACTGATAATTTTTGAGTAGGGCAATTAAAAAAATCTTCATCCACATCAGGTTTTTTGGCAAGATCTTCATGAGGACCAATGTTATAACTTTTAGAATTACTTAAACTGGCTTCACAAGGTTTAATTGTTTCTTCTTTGTGTACAGTTGAAGATAATTTTGGAATTGAATTCAAACATTTAGAAACTGATAATTTTTGAGTAGGGCAATTAAAAAAATCTTCATTGTCTAAATCAAGAGTTTCTGTTAAGTCTCTGTACACACCACTACTTGAGTTCTTAATGTAATATGAATCATTTATGTTAGGATACACAAATTCTGATCGTTTCTGAGTCTCTTGCTCGTGTATGGATGATAGATTTTTT
>NW_020272770.1:390147-431094 GCF_003268045.1 Sipha flava
TAGAAACTGATAATTTTTGAGTAGGACAGTTAAAAAAATCATCATCCACATCAGGTTTTTGGGCAAGATCTTCATGAGGACCAATGTTACAACTTTTAGAATTACTTAAACTTGCTTCACAAGGTTTAATGGTGTCTGAAGGATCTTGGGTAAAATTAAATAAATCATTGTTAATTGTAAAATCTTTTTCATTTTTTAGGTTGAGTAAAGAATATGGAGATTTTGATTCTTTAACATTATTATCAATTACCAAACATTGGGTTTCGTTTAAGTTATCAATATTATTTGTTATTTCATTAACCAAAGGTCTAGTGTGGCAATTTGTTACAGGTGTTAATAATTCATAATTTTCTTTAAGCCCAAGATCCATAACTGGACTAGGTGTTTCATCTCTAGTTTCATTTGAGTTCATTTTGTTTGGTATTTGAAACACATTAGATGATAAATTATTTATATTTGATAATGAATTTCCGAAATCCATTACAGGGCTGAGAGATTCTTCTTGTACTATTTCAGGAAGTAACTGACTTTCTATTTGGCTAACAGCATCTAATAAAAATGCATCACTAGGACTTGAATGATTAGATTCTAAGTAAACATCATCATGTTTATTATGAACACATTCAGATTGAGTGATTGTTTTGAGCGTAATCATTTCAGTTTTATCAGTAGAATTATTTCCACTAACTTTATCAGTTTTTTCTTTGTTGCAAAGCATATTAATAGTATTCCCCTATAAGTAATAAGTAAATTAGCAATAATTTTTTAATGAATTAAAATATTAACTTACAGCGCAAGGTAACTGTGGTGCAGAAAACGCATGATTTTCCATTATATTTTCTAAAGATGTTCCATTAGATACTACAAAATAAATAATGTAAAATCAAAATAATCTGAAGAAAAATTTACATATATTAGTTTAAAGGATTACCAATGGCTTTCACTTCTTTGGGAGCTTCAGTAGGTTTTCCATCAACATAATAATTAGCTTTAATCTCTCCAAACATCAAGCATGCATTTTCTTCAAGAAAATAAGCGACATTTTTTTTCAAAGGTTTCTAGAATAAAATAAAGATTTAAAAAATATTTAACAGGTAATTGATAAAATGCATTAATAAAAGTGTTACCTTATTAAGTTTAGTCTTATTTAAACTTCCTTTATCTAACAGGACAACACCATCAGAATCACATTGAATAACTGCATGGTTCATTGATACTGACTAATATGTATAATAATTAAAAATGTTAATGTTTAATACAATCTAGATTTAATAAATATTAATCATACCGGATGTTCAATGTATATATGGTTTAAAGGATGTCTTCCAATTGTATTATCACCTTCATTAAGTACATAACATTCATTGTCATCCACATTATTTAGGACAATGCAACCAAACTAATAATAAAATATTTACAAATTAATGATATTATATAATTAATTTGGGTATTAAATTATGATTATAATAAAAATCTTCATATTTTTAATAATTTAGTATGTATCTATATTTTAGACATTTTTATTTGAACTTAATTTATTAATTCCATTCTATATTTTAAATGTTGAGTTTAAATTTTACAGTATTATTCCCCTTAGGCTGGAGTTCAGAAAACAACAAATAATTCTTTGTATTCCAGAAAGATTAATTCCTATTTCAACAAAAATTAGATGAATGCATTTTCCTTAAAGTCCAACTAAAATACCGTGAGGACATAGACTATGCTTTGCAAATCTTAATAACGGACTCAATCTTTTCACCAACAACTACTAATGCACAAATAAAACTAAACCAATATATTTATCTACCAAATCATCTAAAGAGATTAATCAATAAAAACGACAAGTTAGAAAAATCTGATAACAAGCACATTATCCAAATCATAAACATGAATTCAACAAATTAACAAATAAATTAAAAAATGAACTCTAAAACTTTTAGGCTAATAAATTTCACTCTTTCTTATCGTCATTAACACCAAACAATGGTTCTTTGTGGAAATTAATAAAAAACAGATACAGTTTCTCCTTTATTAAACTATGATAATTCTTTAACTATAACTGACAATGAAAAAGCAAATATATTCTGAATCCACCTTTTTCAAAATTTTCAACCCCATACCAATATAAATCCAAATTTAACATACATAGAAAATGTCCAAACTACCTCAGTAGTTTACTACCCATGTTACTATCAGCTAGACCAATCACAACTCATGAAATAAAGTCACATATTACAAAATTATACAACAAAAAAGCCCCATGGTACAGTCTAATAATAAAATTTTAAAAATATTAACTCACAAATATTATATCTATAATATGTTTTACTTTTAAATAAGATCTATTATTTTATTTTATAACAGTACATGCTAAGGCTCAAGACAAGAAACTAAGTGACAGTAATAAGAGGATAATAATAATATTATAAATATAAAGTAAGTAAATGATAAATTAAGTAAAAAGAAAATAGATAGGAGACCGGGTTAGAGATAATTTAGAGATAGTTAAGTTGGGTCTTCATTTATAAGACATATAAGATGATAAATAGGATAGCTAAATAGTTTGATGAAGAAAATGTATGTTACCTATTATTTTGTTACATTACCATTAAATATAATTAACGTTATATTATGTTACCATTATTATGTTTTAAAAGGTTTTGTATACAAAATTAACCATTATTAATTTAATAAATTGTTTACAAACTTTATATAGGTAAATCAAGTAATTGAAAAAATATTTGACTTAAATCACTTTTATAATAGCTATGAAAATTAAAAATGTATGAAGTACAACACTATCGAAACCCCATACCCGATATTTGAAAATTTCACATCATGTGTGAGATCTTCCGAAAGAATAATTATATTAATATTTCAAAGGCCGTTCCTATATTTGCCTTAAGGGATTGGACACCTGTGAGTACGTACGCTATTCGCTTTATCGTTTCTGTCAATCGGGTGATCGTCGACACAGTCGTGCATGGCCTGCGTACACAACCAAGGCGAATCCTCGTCCATATTCGGTGGTCGTATGTCGGTCGTTTATTTACAACCACACTCAACGTTCGGCAGGATCACATTTTCACACAACTTGTTGAGTTGACAAAGTTCACGATCGCTTTAGGGAGAAAAAAATAACCAACATAGAGCATTAATTTCGTACATTTAAAAAATCACTGGAAATTTTAAAAACAAAACAATAAAGCGTGTTGCTCCTGTTAACGGACGTGATAACAATTATGCACATTCGGCGGTCGTATTGATTAGAGTGAACGTAAGAACGAGATTGATACCTTTTTCGGTCGGTGGTAAATTATTTTCGTTTCAAACGTATGTCCCTACGTCCAAATGGTAAAAAGCAGTGCTCGACTTGAGGGGTGACGCAAGGGAACGGAGTACCTCAATTCATTTTCAGAAATTTTAGCGTTCCCCAACTATTATTATGTTATAATTATAACGCTTAACAAGTTTTAGGGACGCTCTTTTTTTTAAAGTAAATAGAGTCCCCCTTCTTTAATTTTTCCAAGTCGAGCATTGGTAAAAAGAAAAAAATAATCATCACAACGATTTGAAAATTTGCTTTACTATAGGTTCGGAAAGGAACAAATAGCAATGCAGATTAGAATTCGAGATATATTTCTACTTTACCAGGCACCCATAATTATGGAATTTTTTCTTCAGGTCCTTTTCAACACTGAATAGGATGGTGCAAACGAAAACTGGCGCAGATAGTTAATTTTGTAGTTATATCCTCTTAAAGTTTTCACTTCTATTTAAACAATCTATATTGAACAACGTTTTTATGTAAACCGTGGAGCAATGGATAACGCGGCACTACCTAAATGGAGAGTTTTTTAACGCCTTTTTAATGTACCAACTCAATTGTCTTCGTTATGATCGGTTTGATAATATAATATTTAGAATCGTAATATTATATTATTGTCGTAATTTACGACGAACATGGCGATAGGCGACCGGCTGAAAATGAAAACCGGTGACCAACCGGACCTTTAGGCCTCTTTTACACGGAACAACAATGGTAGCGCGACCACCGCGGTGCCACTAGAAAAGCATGACCGCTATTCGTGCTGCCAGAATAGCGCTACTATGATATTTCGGTGTTCATTCAGTGCCAACGTTGAAGTCGAAGAGCTGGTTTGTACAGTGTGTCTAAGACAAATTCATATAACTATTTAAGATTATTATATCATTTTGATCATCTATTAAACTAACGGAACTGCTTCGGCAAGGTTTAACGGATCAATAGACGGTTAGGGAATGTATCTCACCTATCAAAAAATTATTCGTAATTTTAAGGTAAAACCCGCAACTGGCAGTAAGTCAAAATACGCGTTTGTTTATATTCCGTGTGTTACACAACAAGTCGAGGGATGTTTTCAATTTTAACTGTCCGAGTGAGCACAGCGAGCGAATGACCACGATGATAGATTATGTGCTTTTTAAAATGGATGGAAATAAAAATAATCCTCAGAAAAAAGACATTTAAACACAATAAAAAAAAAAAAATAAAAATTAAAAAATTCGTTTGAAAGCTGAACTAAAATTGAAGAAATTAACGTTTTCCAAATCCAAAAAATCAACAGCGGACACAGTACAGAATCGCGAACGCTGTATATTATAACCCTGCAAGAGGCGACAAAAGCAAAGTCACTTCAAGCAGTAAATTAATAAACATAATGGGTTTTTACTTAAGGTAGGGGTAGCTGTATTTTCGGTATACCGGTAATTACCGGTATTTATTAAATACCGGTATTCGGTATTTTCGATATTTGTAAAATTCAGTATACCTTACATTCGATAATGACCGAAAATACAGGCTATCGGTATTTTTAACAAACCTAATAAAAATAATTATTTTTAGCACTTTTTTTTGGATATTTTATTATGGCATTATTCTATTATTGTATTAATAGCTTATCGGTATTTATTGATTGATTATTTTTCAATGGTCAAATATCAGTGTGCTGGCGTACTGCTAAAAATACTTATATATATTTGGAACTAGCGTACCTTGTGAAAGGCTTTTTAGTACAGGTGGGAATATATGCACTGATTATCGTGCATCACTATCTCCAGATCACGCAGAGCAGTTGATATTTCTATCAAAAAACTCTCACATTTTTAAACCTTAATATCAATGAAAAAATATTAAATTTTATAAGCTAAAATGTTAAAAAATAGTCATATAAGTATTATGTATTATGTAAAGGTATAAATTTATGTTTTTTTAGATAACTATGTTACATTTTAAAATATTGAAGTTTCCTATACAATAAATATATGTGTTACCTATGTAAAAGTAAATAAATGCATATTTATAGATAACTATTAACAATGTTACCATGTTACATCTTAAAATTTTTATATTGTAATTGAACTATACAGTATATAAGTACTATGTATAGAATAAATTAATAATATTACAAATCATAGAAATAAATTAAATAATGATCAAATTTATAGCATACATTTATGTAATTTAGGTTAGCCATGTTTCGGTGCTACGGTAACTACCACAAATATCGGTTATACGATAGTAACTACAAATACGGTAATAACTGGTAATACTGGTAACACCGAAAATACCAGTACAAAAAAATACCAAAAACCGGTATTAAAATTTCAAATACCGTTAGCCCTAACTTAAGGATATAAACTGAAAACTTTAATTAGCTACATCTTCGAAAGTAATTTCGTGTACTAAGTTTTGATTTTATCAACGTTTTTTTCCTCAAAAAAATTACCAAATAAAGGGGTGCCTGGTAAAATAAAAATGTTCCGAATTTGAAATTTTAATACTATTAAACAGTAAAAGGTTTAGTTATTATAACTGAAACGATATTTATAAACATTAAATAGGTTATGATATCTTTATAATTATAAAACGAAATCAACGTAATAGTGTTTATGACATTTTAGTGATAAATAGGGAACGGATTTATATGTAATAAAAATACAGAAATATTTACATATATATGTAAGTATAATTTATAAAATATGTGCTAAAAACATCCAAATATGTGGGGGGAAAAAAGTGATTATTATTATTAAATTATCAAAATGATTTGTTGCATTGAATTATTACAATATCTTTTAAATTATCAAATGTTAAATGTCGCCTATTAGGTATCAAAATATTTTTAAAACGGCGAAATTATCGTTTCATATCAACCGATGTATAAAAGCATATTTCAAGTGCGTACTATCAGAAGGCGATAATTCCAGATTTTTAGAAGGGTTTCTGCCACTCATTATGTCATTGATTGTTTTAAAATCAATATTGCCTGGAATTTTTTTCTGTAACAGCATGAATTTTCTTTTTTACAACATCTATTGGTCCGCTTACGAGTTTTAATCGCTGATTCAACAATTTGCATACTATCATTTGGGGACATATTTTTTATTAATAATTTTGTTAAATTATTTTTAATTAAAATTAAATTATTTTCAATGTTTCATTTAGCATAATATTTTGAGCTTTTCCAATAGCGATAGAAGTTTCTGGATCTAATTTTGAAATAATTTCTTGTATTTTCATATGAAAAAGACGTATGAATAATGAAATGATAAAAATATGATTAAAAATATTTAAAAATTAGTGAAATATGTAAAAATATGTAATTATACTAAAATATGTAAAAATATGTAAAATAAAAGTATCATCATTTTAATAGGAATGATTTAAATCATAAACATTTCTTATCAAATCTTAAATATCTCGTTTTAATAAAAATATGTATTTACATATAAATCCGTTCCCTAGTGATAAAGTATCAATTTTTATACTTATACTTATAATTGCAGTACAATTTTGATACAGATACTTGGTAGCTTCATAGACATGTTAATATGAATTATAATAATTATTTTAATATGTCTATAGGTAGCGTAAAACTAGATGAAACAAAGTTCAAATGCTTGACATAATAATCATAATACAGTAGACTAAAAAAAACTACGTAGGTACAAATCAACTATTACGGCGGATCGAACAGGTTAGTGATGAATTGATGTATTAATTTCAACTAAAACATAGTGCACACTACCTCATGATTTTTTCCATTAGCTATAAGAAACGCCGTGGCGTATAAATGCATTCATTACATTTTTTGAATTTAACAAATAATCTGTTGTGTATGAATGTTTTATTATATTTTTGCAAAATTCATAAGTGAAAAAATAAATTAAATTTTCTAATTAACTATTTATTATGTGTCAAGGATTTATATAGTGATTTCACCAAAGTGTAAGTTTTTTGTGTGTTATTGTTCATTCAGAAAGAAATTAAATTTTGTTACACGTCTAAAACGCAAACCCTTTAGTGTATATATGAAGATATCAGATCAAGGCCGTCTTAAGGTTTTATGGGGCCCCGGGCCAAACATATTTCGGGGGCCTTATAATGCTAAATTATAATATATATATATACATTTTTAACGCATTATGTATTATTATTTATTAGTAAAAAGTGTATTTTTTTTTTAATCTCTGTTACTTTATTGTTTATCACAATTTCAAAATATACAGTCAAAAAATAGTTTCCTATTAATTAAAACGTCAAGATATATTAATCATTCATAAATTAATGTTTTATAGTTAAAAAATAAATGTAATTCATTAAAAAAAAACTAAAATAATTGTCATAAAAACAATATATGTATTGATATAAATTTGTCAATTATCAAATACTCTTAAATGGTTTTTTCCTAGCTTTTTCATTTGCAAAATCTTCTATAACATTTTTGTAATCTAAATTTAATAGTAGTTCATGTTCAATACTCATTAAAGATAAGGAGTTTAACCGTTTCTAGCTCATGGTACTTCTAAGCTCTTCTTTAATTAAATTTAACTTCGAAAATGAACGTTCCACACTACAGTTGGTAATCATCATTGATAAAAAAATTCAGAAAGATATTATTATGTTTGGAAATGTTTCTTCTAGTCTATTTGATTTTAAAAATTTGTATGTACTAGAAATACTTGAATTCAGAAATTTCAAGTTCTGATAGATAATCTTTTAAGTGTATACATTCTAAAATTAATTCATTTTCATTAATGTCTACGTGATAAAATTCCGCAAATGTTTTACAATAGACTTGTATTTCTTTTGTCTCTAAATTTTGTAAATTAAAGAAAAATCCAAACAGTGTATTTATTGATTTGTATGATTTACCACGAATTTTTAACTGAGTTATTAATGTATCTATTATTGGAAAGTAAGTTTCTATTTTGAATTTTTCACTACTTGAAAACGAAGTACTTTCGTTAGTCTGTTCACCGGAAAATGTTAAATGAATACTCCTCTTCTTAGTTCATTGGTGTAAATCTTTAAAGTCAGAATCTGGAAATTTTTCTCTAGCGGTAGTTTCATGATTATAAAATTCATCTCTAATCTCACTTAAAATACCAGCAAGAGAATCAAATAATTTTGAACCGACGTCAATAATAAGGTTTTCATTTTGTAAATTTTTGTTTGTTTCATTTATTCTAGATAAGATTTTACTCCAAATTTCAGTAAGAACAATGTTTTCAAAATTTTCCATTTTCTTTATTAAGCTATGGGTTTTGTTTTTAACAGCTGGTGAAGTCTTATTATCTATTTAATTTGTTTTTAAAGCATTTAAAATTTCCTTGTAACCATTATATAAGGCAGTAACAGCATCAGCTCGAGCAGACCATGTAGTTTCTGATAGTGACTTTAAAACATAATGTGAGCCTAGGCACTTTTTCATGGTACTCCAACGATAGGTAGAACTCGAAAAAAATTTATACAATTTTTGTACGAATTGAAAATAACTTACTGTTTTCATAACACATTTTGCTGCACGAACCCCGACCAAGTTCAAAGAATGAGCTGCACATGGAATAAAAACAGCAAAATTACATTTATCTAGTATTCTAGCTTGCAGACCAGCATATTGTTCTGACATATTTGCAGCATTGTCATACGACTGACCACGACAGTTATTCAAACTAATCTGATTTTTTTCAAGAAAAGATAAAATAATTTTAAATAAATACTTAGATCCATGTTCATCAATAGGAATAAATTCCAAAAAACGTTCAACTGGAGTATCATTATTAACATACCGAATAATGAATGTCATTTGATTAATATGAGAAAGATTAGAACTGGAATCAACACCAATTGAATAATATATAACCACTTTTAATTCCGAAAGAATTGTATTCAGCACTTGTCTCTCCATTATGTTCATAAATTCATTACAAATATTAACTGATAAATATGAAGGATTTCCTTTGCCTTGATTTCCATATTTATTTAAATGTTCTAAAAGAAATGGATCAAATTGGTTTATTAACTTTAAACAGCCCAAATAGTTCCCATTGTGTTGAGATCCAATTATTTGATTTTCTCCGCGAAACGCAATTCCTCGTGACGACAAAAATTTTATTATAGCAACAATTCTCTTTAATACTTCTTTCCAATAATTTACTTCCAAGTTTATTTGATAAGATATTTCTTGATATATGTGACCATTATTTTTTGTCCTAACAGAAAAAGCCATGACAGATTCTCTGTGCATTAAGCTATTTTCATGCTCCAAGACAACCGTATAAATATGTTTCCAGTCATTAAATCCTTGTTCACAACTAAATCCAATTTTTTTAGAAGAAAAGAGACGACATACAAAACAAAACAAGGCTTTTTTCGAAAGAGAATATAAAAGCCACGATCTATCGATATTTTCATCATTTTTTAGTTGACGAGTGAATATTGACTTGGTTAAGTGTCTTACTTTAATGTTACCATTTGATTCTGTATAATTTCGTGTGGAATTTAAAAAGTCACTATTTTTATTTTGAAAAAATTTGGGACCTTTTCTAATATACATATTTCGTTTTTACTCAGTTAATGTATTCCAGTTTCCGGGATGGTTTGATATTAATGAATTGTCCTCAACTGTTTCCGGAGAATTAATGAAACATTTATTAGGTCTTAAATTAGGATTTTGAGATACTTGTGACTGTTGGTTAATTGTTATCGTTTCTTGGGATATAGGTAAAACTAAATTAGTTTCTTCTTTGGGAGGAACAAAAGAAAAAAAACTGTAAATTTAGGTAAGGAATTTATAATTTTTTTTCGTTGATTTCTTTTACGATTGCTTTCTGACTCTTTAAAGCACCACTAGGATATGAACGCTTTGACATTTTTAAATGATAATATTTTTGTCGATAATCAGAACACCTGGAAAAAATACGAGTATAGTCGTTTACTACAAATATTCGATTCTGCTTTATCAAGTTTAAACAGTAACTACTAGATCTACATGACTACGTCATATCATAACAAATTAAATACCTATTTTATAATAATACTAAGGAAACAATTTGTAGCAAATACGCAACATTGTTAATAAATTAAATAATAATTTTAAAGGATCTCTCGTCAACGTTTGAGCATATCGAATAGATTATAGAATAATAGGTACACAGGAACTGAATACGATTCACGGTCGACAAATTATCAATCACAGGTGGTGTGGAAATAATAAAAAGAAAAACAATCATTAAAAACCTAATATTGATTATTTTCTTCGTCATAAACGCATAACTGAGATTATTCATTTTTATTACAAAAACTGTTAGGTATGTTAATAATAGAAACCGTTTCTAAATTTTTATTTTCCATTTAGTTGAGTGTGTAATTTATCAATTTATAATCATAATAATAAAAAAAATAATAAATATTAAAGTTGGATTACTTACGTAAAACAAATTCCTTTTAAATTAAAAATTAAACGCACACGAGTCGATATTTATGTGGATTATTCGATTATGTAGTGTGTGTGTTGAACTGTCAGCCTTAGGCTGGGCGCACACTTAAAGAGCAAAACTACTCTGAGCTGCGCGAAACATTTTGTTCCAAACAGCTCGGAATAAATTCCATTCACACTAACAAAACAGAACAGAACAAGACACAATAATTCTGGATTCATTTTTGTTATTAAACACCAGTCGTCAAGATGAGTTCTGATGAAGACGTCGTTGTTGTGCCGCTTATGTGGCAATATTTATTAAATAGTTTTTAAGTTGTAAAAAAAAAAATGCAAAATTTGGATGCATGAAATAAACAAAGAACGATTAGAAAATAATACGATTTTAAATTTTTTGGCCGAATCACGTGAAGACGAGATTAAATTCAAAAATTTCACTCACATGAGTTCAACAACGTTCGACTTCATATTAAATGCAATCGGCGAGACCATAAGATCGCAAGACAATAAGTTTCGTAAAAGTATAGCTCCTGCTGAAAAATTGTTAGTAACCTTGAGGTGAGTGAGTTCAAATAACAAAACTAAATAATTAGATACCTACTAGAAATATTAATTAGTTAAACGTATCAAAACAAATTTATAAATTAACTTTTTTTTTTTTTTTATAAAATATGTATGTGTTAAGTATTTAAAATAAGATATCAGTATGTTTGAACTGTTTGATGATGAAAATTCAGGTGGACTGAAGGTATAGTTGTAGATTTGGAGTTCACCTACTGGTACATTTGATGTATTATAATGTAGCGATTTATCATTACCTAATGATTCTTGAGCTTCTTGATTGTCGATGTAGGTATTTCAATTTTTCAACACAAACTGTTTAAATTGACGCTGTTTTTTTCCATTTAATTTTTTAAAATCTGGCTAAAGACTTTTAAAATATAATAAATCCGGATCTTCAGCAGCTGATTTATTTGTTTTTGAACGTAAAAAGTCGATCATAGGCCCTGCCACTCGTTCTGCATTTGAAGTGTTAAATTTTTTTTTCGGTTTTTTAAATAGAGGCTCAGAAATTATTTCTGATTCTGGTTTCCCAATCAAAGATGTAGTACCTTCGTCTTCAATTTCACTATCGTTCTCATTGAAATTTGAACTTTCAGTATTTTTTTCACCAAATATCTCACTTTCATCATCTGATGCATCCAGATTACTTAATGTATGATTATGTTGCATCATAAAATTTGATAAAAATGACATTTCGTTGAATAAATACCAATTTTATTTTTTCGAAGTAGCAGAACCAGATTTTTTTGATTTTTTGATATTTTATCTCCTACTTATATGCCACCACCTAAAATCGAACATTGGGTAAAATTAGCAAAAACTTTTAAAGAACTGTGGAACTTTCCGAGTTGTCTTGGCGCAATCGACGGCAAACACATATCAATACAATGCCCTCCTAATGCTGATTCAGAATATTATAATTATAAGGGATTTCATTCAATTGTACTTCAAGCTGTCGTTGATGCTAATGCCAAATTCATAGCTGTAGATATCGGTGATTATGGACGAAACAGTGATAGTGGCATTTTTAAAGAATCCAATTACGGAAAATTATTAAAAAATAATAAATTAAATATCCCGCAATCAAGAAAAATACATCCTCAAATCAACGATGAATTTCTATATGTATTTGTTGGAGATGAAGCATATCCATTACAAACAAATTTAATGAGACCTTTTCCAAGAAGAAATTTAATAAATTAAAAAAAAATGTATAACTACTGGTTATCAAGAGCCAGAAGAATAGTTGAATGTGCTTTTAGGATTTTTGTGAAACGATTTAAAGTTATAGAAAATAAAATTTTAGTTTTTCCTGAAAAAGCTACTACTATTGTAAAGACTTGTTGTTTCCTGTATAACATGATAATAGATAGAGAAGGAGTTTTATCCGAAATTCATGATGAACTTCAATTTGAAACAACCCAAACAGCAAGACAAATTACATCAAGTCCAATTAATAATAGGGCATCTACTGCAGCAATGGATATTTGAGAGAAATTCATGAATTATTTCAATTCAGACATTGGTTCAGTCCCGTGGCAAAATATGTACAGTGTATAAAATTTGAAAGTTTTATAAACATTCTTTAAATTATTTTATCTAAACCATTTTGTTTTTATATTATTACTATATTATTACTAACCTGATGTTTCCATTTCATTGCTTATTTCATTCCATAATCTATCTTAAATCAATCTATTGTTATGATCTTTATCACAATTATCATAAATGGATTTTCTTAAAAATATTGCATTTATTAATTTTTCTGGATCGCTAGCCATTTTAAATTAATATGATATAATTTTTATATTAAAATAACGTGTTCACATGGTATTCGGTAGTGTACTAGTCGTAAAACAAACAAGTAACTTTGGTTTTCGTATTTTGCTCGGAGCAAAAATAGAACCGGATGGATCAAGACCGAACATGTTTTGTTATGTCTTGTTGTGTGTTGATATTGACTGATAAGTGTGCACGCGTTAATTACTTTACACGTGTTCTAATTATGTCCGAACAGCTCTGAGCTGATCCGAGCTGCTCGGAGCAGTTTTGCTCTTTAAGTGTGCGTCCAGCCTTACAGTCGACAATAACGATTGACGACGGCGTCGTCGCAACAACTTATAAGAAATTTCATATTATTATAAATAGCACTCGCAATACTTCTAGCCTAGAAGTTCTAGGTAAACAAATAGAAATTACCGACAACACAGCGCACGTCAAAATAATTTACGTGTAACGTGTACCAAGAATAACTTTAAAATTTAAAAATTAATCAAATTGTATTATTTTGATACAAAGCTAATTTTAAAATTTTTTCGTTCGAGATATATATTAAAAACATTTAAAAAAAATGTAAATTTATGATATACAATAAATAATGTAATCTATGTAAATTTGGGGGCCCGGGCCTGTGCCCTACGGGCCCATGCCTTAAGACGGCACTGTATCAGATATGTATGCACCCAAATTGCCTAATATTTTTCGACTAATTTTATATTGCATGGTATATTGCAGGGGTCGGCAATAGGCGGCTCGCGGACCATGTCCGGCCCGGGGAAGGGAAATGTCTGGACCGCCAAAAATATTTTTCTAGTTCTCCGCTCGTTATAGAAATATGGAGTATAGATAGATTGAATATATAATATAAAGACGACATTTTTATGTATTTTGAAATTACAATAGCGTTCATCGTTTATAATTTGTCATAAAATGTGTTTTCAATACAAAAATAATAACATTCGTTTTTCCTGGCCCTCAACATTTTTTTTTTTAAACTATCTGGACCGCCATAGAAATTAATTACTGACCCCTTGTATATTGCGTGCTAACCTAACGTTTACAACAGTATGGACATTATTATTGGTCTATTATTATTATTGGTTCATTATTGGTCTCGTGTATAGATGCAAATAAGAAAAAAGCCACTTAAATAGTTCTTCTAAAATGTTTCCGGCTACAGTGGAAGATTATTTAAAAATTATTTATGATTAGAGTCTAAAAAAGTAATAAAATAACTCCCCGAAATGATAGAAATATTGTAATTTCTTGGGTTCCTGATCTGGAAACTTGTTAACGTGTTCATGGTTTGTATAAAATAAATGTGTCCGTTACCTGTAGGGGAAAAATAAGTAATCACATTGTATTGCCTATTCTTAACATTTTTAGGAGGAATGATATTTCGACAAATTGTTTTTCAATAAAATCTACGATTGATTGTGGTCAAGGAATACTGAGACAATGATGTCATTAAACATTTGACGGCTGTTCGATTTACTTATTTTCATTTTAATGTTTTGGTTTTCTTAGGATTGTTTATCTTTTTCGATTGTGGAGAATTACAATACAATAGTTCATTATTTCCATTATAGCTTGTCAAAAAAATGTAACATTTCACTTGTCCCTTTATATGACATTTACTATTTAGTACTTAAAACGTCATAATAGATAAAAATTTAATTTATCCAAAATCATTTCTAAAATGATAACATGTTATTTATTTGGTCATGAGTACCGACTGTTATTTTCTAGTTCTACGTTAATTATAGTAATCGTTGGAAAAAATTTGTAACTGTTAATTATTTGATCATCCATTATCTCGCTTCCATTACCATTTTTTTTAAATTTTATCCGATTTTCCTCCAAAAAAACATTATTACGTTATTAGTTTTTAAATTCAATGGTATTTTTAATAAAATAACACATTAAACTTATAAAATATTACTCTAATTTAAAAATAGAAATTTAGGATTTATGTATTGGTTAAATATACTTCATAATAAAATATTGGTACTAAAATACTTAATGATTAGGGCCCGGAAGTTTATGCACTAAAAATTAACGAAATATGTATACACTTATGCGCTTAAATATGTCCTTATTTATTTTTTAATTTATAAATATGCGGAAAAAAACTTTGATAGTTATGATATTACTCACGATTTTTATTTCAATTTCTTTGACTGGTAACTCTCAAATTTAAACGGCCGCCTGTTATTTGCCAATATATTTTTGTACACTAAATCGCTCCGCTTCACATCAATTGAAAAAATGGTTGCGTATTTAAAATATAGTAAATCATCACAAAATATCTTTAGATAATTTATCCATTGTCACTTATTCACCCGGCATAATTTTTGAAATTTTGGATAATCTTTTAAAGCACGGATTCTTTTCAATAATATGTTCAATTTTTTTTATAAATTGTAATGCCTTTGGAACATTTTACTGTAATTAATTTATTTTCTACATTCACTAAAGTTTTGAATGCGTCAGTTAAAAGAGTTCTTTGAGTTTCTAAACTTGTAATAGCTATAGTTATAAATCCATAATTTGTAAAAGTAAAAACTAAATTTGATTCTAAATCTGTTTCTTAATATTTTTAATATGTGACATCAAATTTGTTATGCATTCACATTTCACATCAAATTTTAAATATGTCAAAGAAATAAAAGTTTCTCTTTTTTTGGAGGTTCATACCAGAAGTGTGTAGAGTTAAATACCTAAAAATTGTACTTAAAAACTTTATTTTTAGTTGTATAGTGGTTTTAAATTTAAATTTATAATATCAACGAATAATTGTATAATATCTACTTCATCATGATTAAATTTAATAAGAAAATAATCAATAATGGCAATTATTTTAAATAAGGAAGAAGAGAACCAACCACACATAAAAACATGGGCACGAGAAATATTAATGAAAAGAAAGCAATTTGGGGAGTATCATATATTGTTCAATAATTTAGAAGACTTTATTCAGAATTATAGAATTTATTCTGATTGATTCTCATACCAATTAATGGTTAAAATTAACAAAAAGTTTATTTATGGTAGTTATAACAATTAGTTTTATTTAGAAGTATATAATAAAGATTAATTAAACGGATCTATGTAAGCGTGAAATATATTTTAAAAAATACGTGCTGTAAGGTAAGACCAGGCTCATTAGGCCTTCGTGTTTTCGCCACTGGAAGTCAGCCAACATAATGTGTAACATGCAGGAAAAATCAACTTCTTTTTTTTAGGAAATTTCACGAATATCGCGAGATTATTATCAATTATGTACCTACATGCCGCACTCTGTGGCGGAGAGAAATTATTATTAATAAACGTGTATATTCGCAGTGCGAGAGATTCAGCAGTTTACTTACGAGAAAATATAAACATTACGTGATACACGTCGCACAATTAGTGTTTTCAAAACACTATTTCGTTTATTGCTAAACCTTGTGATAAAGCAACTGTCATCTTCCTTAAAATTAGAAATTTTTTTTTAAAAATCAAATTATGTACAACACTAATAAATGTTTTTAGTTAGTGATTTAGAAGTATCTGCAGATTGTATCAGAGTAGCACATGACTGAAGTAATATGTAGTCTTCAATGCTATCAACAATAATACATGTACCTAGCAAGTATTGGTTTTGTAAAGATATATCCAAGCTTCTGCATAAATGAGTTAAAAAGTTAAAGTTAAGTTAATTTTAACTTTTTAACTTAACTTATTTTGATTGATATAAGTTTCATAAATAAGGAGTTACTTTTAATCAAATTCAAGTTAAAATAATTTATACATATATATATATATATATATAATAAATATAATACAAATATTATTAATGATGAATATTACATAACCATTTACCATTTACTACAATAGCAAATTAGAAATATAGTTAAATTTAACCAGAATTCTTCAAGTCAGTTAATTAATAAGTGAAAATGTTCAATGGCTGAAAAAAACATTTAGATGACTCTTTTGCTAAAATTTAATAAATATTTTATTGAAGTGTAAAATTGGCTCCGTAATCTTATATTTACAGACTTTTAGTTCCCTGAAAAAGTATTCAGAGTTTGAAATACATTTAAATACATTTTTAAAAACCATGTTATTTTTATTAAATAATTTAAAAAATATTTATAATACCTACCTAACTGTAATGATAAATCCAATGATTATATTTATTTCGGCATTTTATAAACTTTTAATATCTACTACGTAATTCTATGTATAAAAAAGCTATTATTTATTTCCTGTGTTCATTAATATTTATGATTTTTATTATTTTAAATTATATTACTGGGTATTTATATAAATATTAAAAAAAACAAATAATAATAACATAAGTTAATAAGTTAATTTAAAATGTTCATATAGATTTTAACTTAACCGAGTTAAAAAAAAAATTAGGTTAACTATTAACTTTAAACTTTTTAAAATGTTTTCCATCAATTTAACTCACTTAAAAATTATCATTAACTTGTCCAGACTTGGATATAAACTTTCCATTAATGACTGGCTATTCTTTAAATGTACCACTAAAACCAGGAAATATGTTCGTTAACGTTTTAAGATTATACTGACTTCTCTATTGTCACGGTTAAATTTTTATCAGCATGGTCGTCCGATTTAATATTTTCGATATATTCATTAATCGGTCGTCTATGTTTGATTGGGACACAAGGAAGCGCGTAAGTCTCGTATAGAAATATAATATACATTTGTATGCGTGAATTGTTTCATGTTAAGGACAGTGACGAAATCACGTACTGTGGAGAATTATATGACTGCTAACGTATAAATATAATTATGTTAACACGTGATTTGCTCTGTGGAAGTCTTTTTGACTAGTGAAATAGTTTTATTCGTGTTTTTGAGTGGCATAAACGATGATTCTTTAAAGGTCTTAATGAAGTAGAAGACAAACTATGTGTTAGCTCTTCATGCTTGTCAAAAACTGACGATAAAATTTCAAAAATCAATAATTTAGATGACTGAGCATTAGAATGTTAGCTGAAATGGTTAATATTTATAAGGAGGTTGTTAGACAAGTTTTGCATGATCAACTGAACATGACAAAAGTCTGCGCTAAAATGGTCCCTAGAAACCACTTTCAAGAGTTGAATTCAGAGAATTCATTGAAGTTAAAACACCACGAATATGCAAACGACCAAAAAATCGATCAAACAACATTACTTCAAGTCTTGAAGAATATCTTAAAAATCGGTATACTAAACGGTTTTGGATAATTTCATTACATCTATACAATCTATGTTTTTTTGATAACCAAAATTCGATGTTATTTAAAATTTAACAACTGATACTTTATTATTTACAATCTGAAGAACATATTATAGAAGATGCCATTTTTAATGAAGCAGATTTGCCTGGATCCATAGACGAATTAAAAGGTAAAAACAATTTTTATGATTAATCACTATTAACTTTTTGAAATATTTTATAAACGCTTTATTAAAATTTACGGGTGAAATTGTATTCTAGCAGCACATTGGATCGAACAAACAGTAAAAATGGCAAAAGCAAATACAGTCATAAACGTATTCAAAGAAATTGAAGATGAGTATTTTCCAAATATTTGTCAACTTTTACTAATTTTGGCAATATTACCAGTAACAGCATCGACAAATGAGCGGTCTTTCCCAACGCTAAAACGCATAAAAACATATTTGAGAACAACAATGGATAAAACCGTTTAAACGGGTTAGATTTGTTTAATATCCATAAACAAATTGATGTAAAGCCTGAAGGAGTATTAGATATGTTTTCAAAATCTCACCCTAGAAAATTACAATTATCTTTGTCGTTATAAATTTCTTACAATATTATTATAATTTAAATATAATCTTTAACAAATAAAAAAAAAAAATACACATTTAAGATCCGCATTTTGGACTATGATCCTCCTCCCAAAATTAAATCTTGGATTTGCCACTGACTATAAGTATTGCAAGTAATGGTATAATATAAATACTAGCTATATATAATGGTAGAAAGTGTGGGTTTATAATGTAGCACCTCCAAGATTTGAACTTTACACCACTGATTTAAAGATGTGTATTTAAAAGGAAGCTAAGAGAAAAATCGATGAGTGATTATATAATTAAAAAATAATATTATTTATTAAGGAAAGAGGTTTACACCGCCACCATTGTGTACTCGTATATATATTACATATTCTATACATTAACCCTCGTTTAAGATCGTTTTTGTCTAATTTTATTTTCGAAAAAGTCAAAAATTCGAGTACATATTATAACTTTTAATTGTTATTTGCTCTTTGTATACATATATTTGTAGATTATTTGTTCATATATTTAAATTAATTTAATTGTTTAAGAATTTATACGCTTTAAATACGATAAAAATACTTTTGTATTATGTATAATGTAATATAATGGTCTCAGAGAGCAACGTAAGATGAAAATTTCACATTATGGCCATGTATATAATTACAAGTACAATAGAATTAAGTTCTTTCATTTTTGTCAGTCGCTAAGGTTGTTTTGATGAAAAAATTAAAAGGCTTTATAGGTACCTTAAATCAATAACGATAAACATCACAAAAATCTTATAATTTACTACATAAATAGTTGAAAGCTGTCATCAGTCCTGCAATTGTAAATATAAATTTTAAATTTATTCGTAGACCTTGATTATTTTACTCCAACCCATCATATCATCTCTCACTAAAGTATAGTTGTCAAACCCTCTGTTACCTCAAAATGTTTTTAGTGGATCGACGAAGTCATCTAATCTGAACGGGACACATTTTTCGGTCTCTAAGTGTTATGTACGTTTTATCGATAAAATGTGGTCGAACAAAGGGAAAAAAATCCCACTACATTATCGAACATAAATCTATATCTGTACGATATAGTAGAAGTACTGAAGGTATTTGACGATCCGATATTTTCTGGAATCGAGATTCTAGGTTTTCAAACCAATTATGTAAAACAATATTTTGTGCACTACGCCGTACGCTCATCACTGTAACCTGCATAGTTTCCGCGGAGTGATAACGCGTGATAATTATTAATTATTACGTGATCGGGAATCACCGGAATTCTAATAATTTATTTTTATTTTTTATTTCTCGTCAAAACGCGAAAAGTCAATAAGAGATACACGGTGGACGGCAAGCAAAGGCCCGACGGAAAAGAGTGAGAGAGAAAATGAAAAGGAGAGAGGGATTAGTTGAAATATTATTGTTCCACGAAGTGTTATACCACGTACGGACGATCGCGATGACCGTAACGACGCGCGCGCGCGGGCCGGACAACCGGTCGTCCGGTATTTTCACTTTCACGCTAACGGCTAAGGTGAAAGGTGCTCGTCCGTCGCGCGAGTCTACCGCCGCCGCCGCCACCACCACCACCACCACCACCACAACCACCACCTCGACCGCAGTTACCACTGCGATTTTATTATTATTATTACCGGTATTGACGTTACGAGCGTTATTATTTTTTTATATTGTTTACGAGCGCGCGTAGTCTCGTGGGGGTGGGGTGGGGGACGGGCGGGAGGGGAGCAGCACGTGATCCGGCGACGTCGTCGACTTTGGTGGCGAGCCGCGCGATGGTTCGCAGAAGTGTACGGGTGCCCGGGACATAACCGTCGAGAAAATGGCCAAAACAATCGTATCAGCGGCGGCGGCGGCCTTAGCGTTAGTGGCGTGTTGTTTCGCGTCGGCGGTCGGCCAAGAACCGGACACGTTGTTCGCGGACGACCCGATGATGGCCGACGAGCTGACGGCCCGGCCGCCGGACATGATGATGACGGCGTCCGCGTACTTGACGGCCGCCGCGGCGTCGTCGGGCCGCGACGCGCCCGGAAAACCGTCGGCCACCAACATCCAGAAGGTGACGCGCACGCCCAAGGCGGTGGGCGCCGCGTCCGCCCCGATGATGACGGTGGCCGCGGCGACGGCCGACAACCAAACCGCGGCCGCCGCGTCCGCCACGTCCGACCTGGAGTGGCTGCTGAACGTGTACAACCCGCACCGGTGGAACCCCGTCAAGCTGCCAGCCGCGTCCAAGCTGTCGGTCCAGTGCCGTGACGTCATGAAGGTCTATTTGGAATCGTTGCGCCAAGGATCGTTTTGGGCGGCCAAAAGTGAGTGTTACCCGCGCCAACCGCTTTCTTTTTTTCCTCGGCCGTTCTACGTTAGTAATCATATACTTACCGGATCCTCCACGGCACTTTCGGGGTATTTCCGTTTTTCAACGGCACTTGGTTTATTCATTTCGAATTCGTCTGCATTCGAGTTTCATTCGATTGGATGAAATTCGCGAAAATGTTTTTAGGTTTCAGCCCTTTTTTCCGACTGCATTTTTCCTACGCGTGTCTGTACTGCTCGTGCACGATTAATGTACATCGTACACGTCGTGCACACTGGTCCGTCTCGAAGGGGGATCTTGAGGGAGATGTCTCACCCCCCAACAAAAACACCAGTCGGCAGTCGGACTTATTTCATTATATCCTAGATTCTAGAAGGACCTAATTTTACTTACGGAAAACAAATATTACATATTTCGTAATACAATGTATACACGAATAAAATTTATATAACTATTTATTATACAATATGAAATATTATATATTTATACATATAATTAAACTGTCAATTTTAATAACGTGCGACACTGACACATATATAGATGTTAAAAAGTAAAAATACGACTACATATAGTTGATTATACTACATACATTGAGTAAAAAAATTGTAGTAAGCATTTTTCATATTATTCACTCCCCTTGATTTTCATCTTCAGGACGGCTCTGCGTGCACATCAAAGAACTTCACTCCCTTTCCTTTGCCCATGATCACTAGATTAACATAAAAACCGATTGATCACAAGGGTATATTTAGACTTACTTCTAGAGGCTTGGGGGGGGGGGGGTGACTCAAATGTTTTTTTTTAGTTCAGGCTCAAAATGTACAATTAAAATGTTTGGTAATATTTAAATCAGGTGAATCTTTAATAATTGTGATTTTTTTTTTTTAATCTAATGCTGGATCCACTTAGAATCGACTTTTGTGTAGTTCTTTTTTAACACCTGTCTGTGTTTTTAAAATTACGCTTGTCTTTTATTTGTTTTTTTTCCTAAGTATGGATGCGACAAAAGCTCAATCCAATGTGTACACAGCTACGCATAATTTGATTTCGTTATAAAATGATCCACATTAAAAAAACTTGAAATGTGTATCTCACATATAATCAATTCCTCAAAGACGGATTTAGGGGGGGAAATCGCCCCTTCCCCCCCTAAAATACGCCCATGGTTGATCATCTCTGCGTTATATGTTAATTATAACATATTATAACATAAAAATCCGATGGCCCCTCCGAGACGTTACATTCAATACTCGTATCGGATGAATTTTCATTTCCAGCGTCCGTGTTCAATCGAGATTTCACCGTTTCGCGTATAATACATAGGTAAAACGTTCGATCCTGTACACGTAAATAGTCGCAGATTATATTCGTTTCGGTTGTACGGTTGCTACAGTTAAATTCATACGTCAACGCAAGTGTTCCCGCCAAAATACATATAAATATAATACACTTGACGTGTGTTACGCTGCACCACGTACGTGGTTATTATTTAATTTTTTTTTCTACGAGCGACTCTCTCCCCGTTTTCTTCCGTCATGTTGTAGAGCACACGCGCACTATTAATTCGTAGCGAGTACCACACATACAATCCTAACAGTTTTTCTTAGCACATTCCACGGTGTTTATAAAAAAGGTCCAACCCATAAACCGCAAACCAGTTTTTTCTCCGGATTTAAATGTCACGTGAAAACAACGTTGTTTACCCACATTCACGTATACTGCGATCGTTGTCCACGTTATAGTGGTTTTAGGTATTGTAAAATGAAATCGATCAAATTTGTCCCCCCCTGATAAAATTGCCGATTTAGAAATTACGTGGTAAAAATGAATGATTCATTACGAGAAAGTTCGGACAATCATTGTTCGAAACCGTATCCATTTATATTGGTATAATTGTACATTAACATAATATCTCAAGGATCTGCTGTTGGACAAGTACTGATATACGATGATATAAAGTTGTGCAACGTGCTGTGACGACCTGCCCAATATCACATGTGTACTAAATATAGCGCGTTCATATTATGTACACGCGCCCTTAATATGTGCTATAAAAAATATTATTTTTCGATTAACCGTTAATAACCGATGCATATCTTGTAATCAAAACATCGTTATTCGACCATAAATTATTAGAATTCGACAATTATTATATACTAAAAACTAAATGAAATGTTGTAGAGAACTTTCGTTTTAAACAATTATTATTGTAGTTAAAATTATTTTCACTCGTAATGGACTCGCAAGTAATTCTACTGCAAGTATAAAAATAATATTCATAAATTTTAGTGTCCATAACTAGTTCATCTTTATTTAACGACTTTCCGTTATCCATACACGTAGTATTATAAATAATAACATTTTTAATGTTGAAAATAATTGCTATTTCGCTTAAAAATTCATAATCCTAAACTGAAATCAAATAATTTTATAAACGTTTGTTTGTAGATCTTCGGACATTTGAATATTACATCCCGAAAATGTAGATGTTTGTATTGGTACTCAAAAGAAAGTAAAATTATGTGACATATATATACCTGTATATACATTTATGAATGCGAAACCAGTTGGACCACCTTGAACGAGAAACTATCTGTACACAACGGTACTTTCCATTTAATCTTACATTAGTAGTAAATCGAAACAAATACAAATATCAATTATCCAAACTTCCTATCTACGAAAACGTAATTTTACGCGATTCAGTCTTGTTTTATTAATAATAATTAAAAGAATTGCTGTGCAATTGATTCGTAATCATAACGATGATTTCGGTTCGGGAAATGTTTCGCTTCGGGGGTTAATCGATAGCGACGGACGTGACGTAAACAAAATAATATTCTGTTTTGTCATAACAAATTTTGAATTTCTGAAGAAGAAAATCGATTTTAACGTTCCGAGACAGTTGGTATTGCAGCGTAACATTATATATTGCATTGTATAATCATGGTAGCCAGAGAATTCACCTGGGGATAATTGCTGATTGCAGTGGTAACAAAAATACAACATTATATTGCAAGAAAATTATACTAAATTTGATAATAATTTATTGAAATGTGTTTAACAGTGTTACACGATAGAACAAGAAACAAAATTATTATTGCGTCGAGGTTGTTTAGTATTATAAATTCGTCAAACTAAAATTTTGATTTTTCATTCTTATATCAGCTAGGTAATTTTGTAAATTTTCCTTGAAGTACGAGAATTAGGAATAATTCTAGAAAGGAACCGAAAATGCGCGATCAACCGTACTAAATGTCTATTACTAAATAACATTTTAAATGTATTATTTGAACAAGTTAGGTATTTCGATGACACCCTTGCCTTATGTTGTTATTTAAATTCCACTGATCACAATCAGTATTTTTTGTTCATCTTAACAAATTCATATATAAGTCTCGTTCTGAATTTAGAAAAACCGCAAGACGTATTTTATTTTGAATCACTATGAGCATGTTATAAAATATTAATGTCCGTATTTATTTCGTAGGCAAATAGCAATAAAACGTGCATATTCGTATTTATGTAATTCGCACATTAGATTTTTAGAAATATTCGTATTGTACTATTAAAAGTTAAAGCCCTTACTAGCGAACCATGTTCGAAATCATTTATTTAATTACAAATAAATAAATGGCTAACAAAAAAAAAAAAAAAAATCGTAATGAGGAAAATAATTTAATTAAAATATTAAAAGCATGATTGTATAAATATTTTGAGCCTAGAGGTTGTAGTTTAAGAAATCATCTCGATATTAAATATATTTAGTATCGTAAACGACTATGAAAAGTTATGTTGGAGCCGAATATTAAACATTTTCGACGTAAACCATTTATTGATATACCCTGTACGCACTATTTTTTCATACAAACTTAAATATATTATTAATTATATATACTTCACCAATCATATTATTATTTTAGTTTATATGATCTTGTTTCTAACGTACTCGTTAATGTTTACAATCTTCCAAAGCGGTATTTTTTTACGTCTAACGGCAATTATCAAACATATATTTATAAAATAGCTCAATATTTGGAATATAATGAATCGAGAATAGAGTAAAATATCATATTTAATCACATGGTCTATAATTATATACTAAATGGACGACGATACCAATTATACGTATCGACTTCTATCTGAAAATGATTTTAGTGATTTATTCACGTTTTGTCAAAACATTTCGGAATTGCATAGATAATTCCATATCTATATGTACCACAGACGATATGTATAGACACGGTTAATCTCACATCCTTGAAATGTCGTCGGGAATTTTTTACGCTCGTCAATTGGTCATAACTAATGTTTAATTATTTTAACTTGACGTTGCTAAATCAGATTGTGACACACTGCAGATTAAATGTGTTGTATTATTATAATCATAATTATAATAATTCCAATCGAATATCCAAAACCTTGTGTATATTGAAACCATAGAGTATAACGAAATACCATAATATACATATATACAAATTCAACAAAGATAGTAATCTGCAATAATTTATAAATATAAATAACATATATTTTTATTTCTGATATATGTACATTTCTAATCCGCAGTCTAGTGGTTGTTTAAACGTTTGCCATGTGAATGGAAAGTATAAATCATAACCAGCGTTCATCACTTTCACAGGGGCTTGATGCAATCGTCAATTATCCGTTACACGTCCGAAAACCCGACGTTCAGAGGCAACTGCAGTAAAATAATATAATATTACTGCTTTCTAGTATTTTTAGCATGGATAATTCAATAAAATCTGTCCGTAAAATAATACTGTTTATGTATATATTATATATAATATTATTATCACGCAAGGAATTAATTGTAATCCGAAAATTATTACGATATCGAAATAATTATAAACAGTTGTCCGACCGTGATGATGTACCCCGACTGGTGCAATGCGAATGATAACTACTGGTGCTCATGATATTATATAATTATTATTTTATAATACTCATGGCCTTATACATAGATTAACATGATTATCATGAATTGTAAATCTCATAGATCGGTATTATGAGTATGTTCGGCTCCGCCGCGCGTTTCTTTCAATCCGACACTAGGCATTTAATAATGTATTAAATAGGTGGTAGCACTTATAATTAAAAACTGCAATACATAGAAGATGAAATTTAACTCGTACATGAAAAATGATTTCACAAAATCTTCCAGTATCAAGTATTCAAGTGTCGAAACAAGAAATCAAACGCTATTGTCGTCCAATGAAAGTGTTGCACTTATGAATATTTATTTTTATTTTTTTATTGTCAAAACAATCCAACCGGTTCACGATGGAAGTAATTTTTCCTTAAAGTACATTGAAATTAATTATGAAATTGCATACGAAATAAAAATATGAAAGCTTATAACGTTAATTTTACGATCACTTTGCGGGATACTCAAGCAATCTTTTTCAGAATGAATGCGTTATTAATTCCTAAATTTTGTGGATAAGAGAACACATATTTTTCGTAATATGAAATTCAAACTAACTTGATTGCCTTTTTTTTTCTTACAATATTTGATCTTCATAAATAATTTCATTTATCGTCCCTTATACGGATTTTTTTGTGCGTGACATTTTTTTTAAAATTACTTTCTTTCGTCAGTCCTCATTCGAAGCTCATTGACTCATTGAATACTTTAGTATCATAATTAGTGTTAACTTATGAAATATTATATGATACTTACAATTGAACTTATGTTGTAATTTGTTTAACCCGTACTCATTACAAACGGAATAAATCCATATTACATCATCATTCATAAAATAGATATTTCAATGACGTATAATAATAATAATGACGATTGTACGGTAACTTAAATTTATAGCATAATTAATGTCGTTGGACAGTAGAAATACGAATTTCAAAGAATTATGTTTCATTATGAAAATATTTTTTCTTCTTATACTATATTGAACATAATTTTTTTGTGTTTCTTACATCTATTAAACCTAATACAGCTACTGTATTAATTAGGTATTATTATATATATTGTATTACTGTATTAAATACTGTATTCAGTGGCGCACACAGGATTTTTTTTCGGGGGGAGGGGGGGTCAAGGTAAAAATATAACACATTTTACAATTAACAAAATCCTTAATATATTTTGACTTAAATAATAGCATCGATATTAGAATAGACTATTCTATAATCAATGATACTAGGTATTCAATACTAGCTCTTCATATTTCAAACTTGTAAAATTTGTAAATTTTAACTTAGACATCGGAGAAAATTGCGGGGGAGGAGTTACAACCCCATACCCCTCTCCCCTCTGCGTGCGCCACTGACTGTATTAATAACAGCTATTGGTTGTTACTATTATTATGTCATTCGATTGATATTTGATACTTGTATGATTCGGGCGAAAATCCGAAATCCGTCGAAAACATATGTTTATATTATAAACCCCGTACATATCTCACACCGTTTAATGTTAACATTACTTATATTCATACGTATCAACAGTAAAATCATCACATTGATTTCAAAATCATTTTGTTTATGACTACACGAATCCAATGCGTAATTGGAAATTTAGTCGGTGCAGATAGGCACCGCGCTTATAATAATAAGGAGGACATTTTTTTTTAAATCGTAATCATTTTTTGACATGATGTACCGTGATATCACCACATTATTTATGCTTGTAGTAAACGTGCATGGTCGATCGTTATTATTAAACACCATCAAATATGTTAGAAAATGGTAAAGCCACGGTTTTCCATGGTCAGTTCACCGCGGGCTAAGTCATTACTACGTCCACCGCCTCACCGGCATGACGTTTTGCAGTGCGGGTGACGAAAGAAAAAATAATTCATCAAAAAAAAATCGTTTGGCTTGTAGTACATATACGAGTATGTTGCAACGACACGTACATTCGAATCGTCGAAGAAGTGTGTTGGTATAGTCGACCATCGGTTAATAATCATAGTTTTGTACAATACACACTCTATTATCGTTCGTACAGAAATTGCGCATTATATTATTATGTCAGACAATATAATGTAATATAATGGGTATAATATGCGTCGAATCACAGTGGCCACTTGACTGCAGAGTAGAAGGAAAATCGGGATTTTCATAACACCATTATTAAATATGGGTACTTGGCTCGATAGTTCAAGCGAATGTACAATCACTATTAACGTAACTCGTTTTGTATAATCTAACAGGTAAACTACTAAGTATAGGTCCGTGTAGAATAAAGAACTTAACTGTGCATAAAGGTCTCTTAAAGTAATATATATATATATAATCAGTGGCGTATCCATGGGGGGGTTTGGGGGTCAGAACCCCCCCCCATGAAACCTGAGATAGTAAATTAACTTTTACATGAAACATGGTTTTTTCTTTAACATTTTTATATTTTATAATTTTGACTTGGAAATCATATTAATAGTTTGTATAAACACTATAAACATATTATACACACGCTGCACACACACACAAGTCATAATATTATGATCATATTTAGATACTTTACTACTACTTTGATCATTTTTGCTTGGGAATATTATTTAGGTTTTCTACAACGGTTGATTCTAAATCAGTCGTCTGGTTCCAATAGTTGAGATAAAAGCGATATCATTATCTGTATTAAAAGTTTATTTTGGGTATGCCTATTGCATTCGCGGCTCGCCGATCATTTAACACAAGCACCTTATTGTGTAAAACTAATAGTTATTATATAGTTATAGTTAATAGTTGGTTGTTGCCTGTTGGTGTTTCACTATTTTACTTACTACTCGTTTATTCGTTTATATTTGATATTTGTATTCCATTACATTTGTTTTATTTTAATTTGACATCATTCTAAGACGTCTAAACATTCCATTGTGGTAAAATATTTTTAAAATTTAATTTTTAGTGTACCTAAGTGATTGGACAGAAAATATTCTAATATCTAATACTTATGTTCCTATATTAGTTCCTAGGTCCTAAATTGTTATTATTATTATTATTATTATTATTTATTATTATAGGCAAATTGTAAGAGAATAAGCAGACTAGAAAAATTAATTATTTTTTTTTACCTGAATCAAAAAAACTAATGTCAACCAGACTTAAAAATACCGATATCAATACAAATAGTAGTCAAAATAATAATGATAAGATTAAATATATATAAAAAATTGCTGAACCCTCCCCCCCATAAAAAGTTCCTGGCTACGTCACTGTATATAATATCGATAACTATACGTACGTTAACGACAAACTCGTAAATCAGAATGTTGGAATAAGTTCGACGAGAAAAAAATCGTAATCGCCTCGTTTAAACGGCACACTTAATAATCTGTAGTAAATGCACTATGCATGTGAAGCGTAACGCAAAGTACTTATGATGTCAGATGCGTATTGTACGTTTAAATATTTCATCAAACCGTTTGCATGCGTATAAATGATATACGATTAAGTATTATACGTAATACGCCATAACTCCATTAACTATGAATATAATGTACAAAAAATGGTTATTTTTATTCCGTTCGGTAAATTCTGTTTGCATATCTGCGGTGTATCGCACTGTACAATGCGATCAATGTCTTCGGTTGTTTACAATCAAATATACTCGTACGTAATAATGTATTTTTTTATATGATATATATATACGTATACTTACGGTTGTATTCTGTTGCGTGATATTAATTTACGTCTCGATGGCCATTATATTTTTAATGTATTTCCAACAATAATTTTATTACGTACGCTTGACATAGTTTTCAGTAGTTTACTATTTTTATTAATCCGTTATAATGTAGTTGTGCACACGAATAATGGTGTTTTGCTGTGTTATGGGTCGTCCTGACGATGCGCTTTACGCCATGATCTTATGTGCAACCGATACAAATGATTTCTACGATACACAGTCACTGCGGTTTTTGTAAACATATTTATTTATATACCGACACTGATGAGCGATTGTACTGTTAATCACATGATCGGATCCAAATTTAATAACCTTCATTCGATTAATCAAAAGACGTACGTCATTATGACTTCTTGTATATAAATCATTAGTAAACTGTCTGTTCAATTAAATGACTGTGTAAAAGTGTTTGTCGATGGATCGTCCGCCGAGATATTAAGATTTGATTGAAATAATTAAATCTCATTATAAATATAGTATGATATGACATATGATGAATTCTGATAAACGTCACGTAAACTACGGTTTCGATTTACGCGTATTTTCTGCACTGTATTCGTAAACCATTTGTAAACCTATAAACCAGGTCTTCGGACGAATCCTCATTTTTATATTTTCAGTTACAATACTTCCGTACTCTCGAAGTCTTACGAAGATGATTTAGTTGATCATGACTTGCCGATTTAGATAACAGATTTTAGATATGTCACTACTATTATTTTGGAACATGTACCACCGACGTTCCAAGTACTTTCAAAGGATATACGAGATAAAATATTTTAATCGTACGTGAATAACAGTATCTTGCAATCATTATTAATTACTGTACCGATCATTAATTTACATTCATCCATCTTACGAGCAAAGAATAATATTATATACAGCCAACAAATAGTGTTTGAAATGAATGCCGTCAAGTTTCGACGTATTTTCGTTTCTGCTGGATAACCAAATAATTATTATTTACAAAAGCGCAACGCAAAGTATTGATATATGATTTTAACAAAAGTTGAAATATTCCACAATGAAACCTAATGATATATAGTAAGTGGGTATTATAATATTAATCAATAATATGAGATCATTAAAATTTCTGTTATTCGATTTACCCTGCACTGTCTTAATTGTAACAAAATTATATGGAGTATTATTTTACCATTTACAAGTACACGATCATAAGTGTTGGAAAGTGTATTAAAGATGTTTCCTAATTAAATAACAACCCATATTTACAATCGTAAATATTGCAAGTGAGGAAAAAGAAAGTGGTTTATTTTTTCAATGCAAGATGTTTGTTTATTCCAGTCCAGAAAAAATTAGCCACTCAACAAAATATAACAAGTCTAGTAATCGTAACCAATCGAAGTTTCACTGTGGTGCAGCGTAAATACATTTTTTTATTCTTAAATTAATTTTATTTCCTATGCAAATGGTAATTTAATATTGAATAGTATAATTAAAATTTGTATTATGTAACACATATACCTATGGATGATAAATAATTAAGAAACTTCAATTCTTGAAACGAATCGGGTAACCTTGAAAATAAATCGAAATAATCATAAGCCGGCGAACATACACCGCTGGTCATTCATATATATGGGTCTCGATATACAAGGTCTCGATTTCTTGACCAGTTAAACCACTTTCACGATAGCTGAAATAGGAGAAGGAAAAAAACAAAATGTGAAAAGAAAGTATTTGGGCCATCCGAATCCTGTATATTATATTTGTGCGTTGGTGAACAACGGAAATTCCGCAAATACTAAAAAAAAAAATTATTTGACGAAAACGTAAAAGAAAAATCACAATTATTTTAATTCTAATCATGTTGTTGACGTTGTATACCACGTTGTTTTTAGGAATCATTTTATTTTAATGTAGTTCCTGTAAATAGTTTTAGTAGCATCATTAGTCAGCATGTAGTGTTTTCCAATCAAAATTCTATTTTCTCTTTAATATTTGGCGCGCATCGAACTACTAATTGGTCGAAAGAAAAAAAAATCTCAAATAATTCTATGTATTATATTATAAACATAATTTTTCTATTTGTTTCAGTTGCCGACGCTAGTGGACGTTACTCGTCACAGCTGTTTTTCGGTAATGATTTCTGGCTGGGATCTCACACCCTCTGCATGGAATTACAAAACAAAAATACCAACAAATACGTACCACCGTTTGAAGCCACGTTTTACGTAGCGAAATTAGCTATAAAACTTCATGATCAGCTGACCCCTAAAGTAAGTACACGATATGAAGTATTAGCGGACGAACATAAGATAATATTAGAAACATAAAAGTACCTGACATTTGAAAAAAACCACAGATTAACGGTTTGTTTTTTCAGAGTATTAATTTCCGTATTATGCTTATGTACGACATATTATTAATTATAATACACACGATGGGTTGGAAGGGTATGCAGTCACGGGAGTGTATAAACAAAATATAATGTCGTAGTAAAATCAAGAGTCATGATTGTGCGATGACGAGATAAACACAATATTACTGCAATATATAATTACTATAAAATATTCCAAAAAGTCAAAGGTTATAACATAGCAGACTGAGAACAGTATAATATTTCAATTCAAATAATTAGCATTACTCAAAGAAAACCAAGAGTTTATTTATTAGTATTTTCACTATTATTTATATTTATTATAAAATTATTTGTGTGTCTTGTAGCTTTTACGAGCTCTAATCGTAACACTGCAAACATATATGTGTACAAGATAATAACAAAAATTTTTTGTATTCTTTGGTGGTTTAAATCCCATATATTTAAACATTTCAATATACTTTTATTTTTTTTCTTATTGAATTAATAAGGCTTCAACATATAAGGTTAGGTGAGTCAAACATGTTAACATATTAATCTTAAAAATTATTTGGGTTGAAAATTTGGGTGTATAATATAACTTGTCTTAAATGAGATTTGATAAACTATATCTGTAAAAAACTTAAAAATGTTAATATAATCTTTATTGTCATTTAAATCTTGTTAGTCATTTTTTTTAAATAGCTTCTCATTTATAAAAAAACTTTTAAAACTTTATTTTAATTTTAACGTATAACTTATATTAGTTTTTAACAAACACTTTGATTTTTTTAATGATTTAATACACTTATTTTATTGTTATGGTATTAAAAAAGGTTCTATGTTTCAGACCAGATTAATTTCACTTGGTCTATGTATGCCGAAAGATTGCAGTGCTACGGATGTTAAAAATATGGTCAGTATTCCAAAGGAAGACAGCGGATTTAACTATCGTAGTTATAGCGTGATAAACGTCAGGCCTGTACCCGGTTCATATTCTCTGTGGTCGGACAGTAAATTTCATATACTATTGTAAGTATACATAATATATGATTGATTTAAAAAAAGCATATTTTAATTTTATATGAATTACAACGTATAGGAAATCAATTTTAATAATACTACTTCTGTTAAACAATTTTTTTTATATAAGATATTTTTTCACAATTATTTCGTATAATTATACTTATTTTTACGGGTTTTAGAATCGTTGTTGGATTGATAACTTTACTGACAATTTTGGGATCAGGGTATGAAATGGTCCTTCAACGCCGTAAAGCCAAGGAATTTAAAAATAGCCAGATTAGTCAACAAAATAATAACGAAGGCGATTCAAAAGTGGATTTCACATTGGAAAAGATGCATATGAAGGCTTCTAGAAATAATGACGAGACTGCGGTAGATGATCTACTATTTAAAGGTAATACATGATCATTTATTGAATACCTATGATACACTTAAAGATGTTGTAATCTTGTTCAGTTTAATGTTAAACTTTTTTTTTTTAGAATTAAATAAATAACATAAATTTATACTAACTATATTAATCATAGACCCCAATAGTCTATGGGGAGACGATTTTATTAAAATAATAAAAAAAAAATACAATGTAGTAAAGCTTACGCCACAACCAAGCAAATATCGAATACAATAAATTGTTTGGCATGTAGGGTTATAAAAATATTTATTCAATTTTTATACTTCGTTGTTATGATATTTACATATATTAATAGTTTTTTTAACGTTGTTATTTATTCGTATACTTATTTGGAATATTAATTTATCAACGTGAGAACATAATCGTTTTATTTGCTTGCTCCTTTTAATTAACAATTATTATTCAACACCATAATATCATGGTTAAAATATAGAATATATTAAAGTTCGTCTACTGCATAATAAAGTCATTATACTCGAGTACGAGTATATTCTGTCTGAATATGGTCTTATTGAAAATCAAATGATATTAAACATTAATACTATTTATGTTCAGGTGTTCCGTATTATATCATAATAAAAAATATTATTAAATTACGTTATTTTATTCTATATTTTCTTATTTACTTACTGTAATATTCACGAATGAGTGATATTATTTTTAGGCGCATGAAAGTTAAATAAATGTCATGTTAATATTTGTTACTATTTAATTTTATATCATCTTATCTAATTCATATATCTTCTGTATTGCGTTAGATAAATATTTCGTAAACAAAGTTTGCTAATAAAATTTACTATACTTCAGTAAACTTATCACGTACCTTTAAGTAAAATTATGTTTGAATATAATCTCATTAAGTATTGATTTTTAAATATATAATAAAACAAAGAATAAATTATTATCGTTACTTAAACAATAATTAACAAAATAATAATAATTTTATTTAATAGTTAGTCGCAATGAACAGATTTTATTAGCTTTCTCGGCTATCACCAATGGCAGGAAAATCCTACATTGCGGGCCTGCGCCAGCTGATTCGTTAACTTGTGTGCACGGACTTCGATTTTTAAGTTTAGCATGGGTCATAATGGTTCACACATACTTGCAAGTGTTTTCGATCGCAGGTGAGTTTGTTGTTCCTAATGGCTGTTTTAGATTATGACTGCGAAAACTAATATTATTGTTTTCTTCTTTGATATGATACAGAAAACAAAACGTTGAGGACGTTGACTGAGAGGAACTTTATGTTCCAAACGGTGAGCAACGCAACATTTTCTGTTGACACATTCTTTTTTATCAGGTAAAATAAATGGTAATAAAATACTGCACCGTTAACAATAAATATGTCTAATCACAAATCATATCATGCAAATTTCCAGTGGTCTATTGGTTACGTATTTGTATTACAAGACTACCAGCAAAAAAGACGGACCAGAAATAGCTGTTTCTCGAACTCCAAGATGTAGTTCAACCGTACTGAAAAATGATACAATTAAATTTTTGAAGTTACTGGGATATAGATTTATCAGGTAATTGCAAAAAGTTATATATTAAAAATTATAATTAAAACAAACCAAACTGTTAATATTTAATTTAATGTAAAATCAGACATATACTAGTTATTTTAAAAATAGTATCTTAAATCAACATCTAATTTTATCTAAATTTAATTTTTTTCGAATCAAATATAAAAAGGGGAAAACTTCTTGGTCGAGTGAAATACAGGAGGAGGCTAATATTATTAATTTACTAGTTTTTTAAACTTGAAATAAATGTATCATTGCTCTCGAAAAAACGATTTTGAATGAAATAAGTTGGATTCATCAGTTTATATTTCTAAAGATAATTGAGATAGTAGAAGAATTGCATTTTTTTAATAAGGTAGGTTAAACTATTAAAAAAATCTGTTATTAAAGTTTGGGAAAATCAAAAATTTCAAGTGCATATAAATTTAGCCAAATTGCATTAAAATATATCGAAATTTTATATCTACTTTTTTTTATAACTTTTTGCCTGTTTTTTGCAACTGATAAGAAAACTGAATTTTATTCAAAATTTATTTAATGACTGTGAGGTTCGAAGCAATCCTTTTAGTTCAAAATGATTTGGGTACGATGTATATACGAATACAGAGACAAAAATCCAATTATATAGTGATAAAACTATTACATATCTCGTTTCACTCAGAATCTTTTAAACGTTATTTAAGCACGAGAAATTAGTTAAAATTGTGTCTTTTTATTAAAATATAAATCAAAAATCAACAATATAATTTTGGTAGATTAGCGTTAACGAAATGGAATACTTTTAAATATATATATTATACTAGCTGAATGGATTAATTTATTATAGATATATTTATTTTATTTATAATTTAGTTTATCCGGTTCTGTCCGAGAAAAATATTGATATATCACCTACTCCTAACCATACTCGTCTATATGTACCATTCTCGTTTCCGTTTCTATTCTCGTTTATAATATCATGTCGATATTTTGTGAAATGGTGCACGTTTTATGTATATTCATTGATAGCTTTAATCATTCCTTAGTCAACGCTAACATTTTCTATAACTTTTTGTAACTAATAGCAACCTGATACAAACAAACAAATATTCGAATATTCCGTTGGCCAAAAATAAGTTCTTATGTGAGCCTATCTTTAAAAATAAATAATAAAAAAATAATATATAGTCTTTGTAAATTTATCTTTTTATATTTTAAAATTTAAATTTAACTATTCCATTTAACTTTGCCATTCAAGTTTGGTCTTTATGAATTATTTCTTAAAATACTTTTAATGAAATGAAAAACAAAAATAAGAAAAGTCCACAAATTTAATTTATCAATAGTACTCAAAAAGATTTTATTGACAGAATAAAGTCGATTTAATTTATGAAAAATGTAATACTATAGTATTTTTGGTATACCATGTTTTTCGTTTTTTGGTTAAGAGCATTTATTTATAAATTATTTTTCAAGTTAACTGCAGAGCATGCAACATGAAATTTAATATGGTTGAAGCATGGATCTGTTTTATCGGCAGGGCTTAAAACCGGTATTTGATATTGTTTTTGAATACCGTTTAAAACCGTTAAAAAACAAAATCGATATCAAGAACGAAAAAAATCAATAACGGTATTCAAAATCGAAATCGAAATCTCAAAAACTAAATACCGATATTCGAAACCGAAAACGAAATTGAAAAAAAAACAAATACCGTTATCCGAAAGCAAAAACGAAATAGGAAAAATAAATACCGATATTTGAAACCAAAAATGAAAACGGAAAAAAGAAATACCGATTATCAAAACCAAAAACAATTTAAAATTAATATATCACATTTAAACTTAAATAGCTAAGCTGTTATAAATACGGTCAACCGAGAAGTGTTGGGTCGGCCGACGGAAATAAGGTATAAATATAGGAGTCGTGAGATGCAGGTAATTAGATTGCAAATTCAGTCTAGACTATAATATACACTCTGTAAACAGTATTATATTATATACTCATTATAAGTAATAACTAATAACTATTAAAAACTAATATCTTATAACACATAATAGTATATAAATGTAAAATGTTATAACTAGGGCTCGGAAGTTGATGCATTTTGCATTCTTTTTTCTAACTTTTTAGAAGATGCTACCTGGCCATAAATGTGTTTCATTAGCATGTGAATCCAAATAACTAATTTTTATTTTGCATTTTCTTGCATTTTTTGGTTTTTGTTACTTTATAAGTCATTTTTTGACATTTTTAAGTAATTTTTCCACATCTTTAGTCATTTTTTCTGATTTCACACTAGTTCATTTCTTATTGTTTCTTACCGACCATTATGCCGATAACTTAAGATTTGTCTGATTTTATCTCGTTGATTACATTCGTCATTGTCGTGTTGTAGTGATAGCATTATACCAACATTTTATTATTTTTTTCTGATATTTGATTAGTATTCAATATTATCTCGTCGATTACAGTCGTCGCTTCATTGTCTTGTTATAGTGAATAATACTTATATCTAAATTTTATTATTTTTTCGTAATATTTTCGAAATAGCGAAAATTAAAACGTCGGTTAGTGCTTGTCTGCGTCTCCCAATCACTTAAATGGACGTGGAGAGAAATTTTTCCAAATATAAATATTTATAAACAGATAATCGTCATTAATTTACTTTTGATAACATCAAATACGCTCTAATCTTACAATGCAATAATTATGATTTTTAAGTAATTTGTAAGCTATGATAAATTTATAAAACAAATGTTTGTCATTTTTTTTATTTCATATTTTAAGGATATTTTTTGTCATTTTTATGTCATATTTTGATAAATTTGTAAGTTTTGATAAATTTATATAGAATTTTATAGTAAAATAGAATAAAATATTTAAAAAAAATGTTTTTTCATTAATTTAAAACAAATATTTGTCATTATTTAGGTCATTTTTTGTCATTTTTATGTCATATTTGCATCTTTTTTTAGGTCATTTTTTAATGTTTTTAAGGTCATCAACTTCCGAGCCCCAGTTATAACGAATACCTAATTAAACTTTATATATAACTATAATTGTTTAGGTATAACATTGATGTAAGTATTTTGGTAATTTATTTTATAAATAAACAGAATGTTAAAATAGTTTAGGCCGTATATTATGGTGACAGGTGTATAATTTATAAATGTCTAATAATATTATTTCGGAATTAAAAATAAAATGAATTAATTTGTAATTTTTCACGAATATTGTATGTTTTGTCATAAATTCTACATCAATACAACTTTTAATAAAATTTAATCGAAAATAAACTCTAAATTGAAAAAAATAAGTACTAAAATCTAAAACCATAACCAAAATTAAAAAAAAAAAGTATACCGATATTCAAAACCGAAATCGAAATCGGAAAAAATAAATACCGATATCCGAAACCGAAATCGAAATTAGAAAATATTTTTTCGTTTTCAAGCTCTGGTTATCGATGTCTATAATTTTCAACGTTTATTATTGCGCCTTGTCATCAAGAAACACAGCTTGATTGGAAATTGAAGGCACTTGAATTCCAATGGATAGTTATTATCCATTTATAACTATATAATAGTTACTTATTATCATTGGAATTCTTGGAATATAGACAGTGTTATCTTTGGCACAGCCAGTTAGAATTTTCACCTCAATGACGTATTTTTTCAACGACTTTACTTTTACTTAATTTTGCTTCATTTCAGCTCTTCACGAGCGCCTCGTAATAGTGAATCAACTGCGTGATATAGATAGCTGACCTTGAATTATGAATATAGGCATAAAATGTATGTGTCTTATCTCCTTGCCATCAAAATAGGTTATATGAAGACAGAACTGTGCTTCCATATATTATCGAGAAAAAATAGAATGCTTATGAGTGCTGCTATTTAGACATTTCAATGGTTTGGGGAGGAGGGTCGGCTATTCCATTCAAGAGAACTTTTCCTCCAGCACGAAAAAGACAGTGTACTTTAAGAGATCATTTTTTTGTTTAGCAATACTGTCAAATCGTACTTATATTGTCAATACAAACATGAGAATCATTTACATAGTTATTACATAATTATTTCATTTTCTCTATAACATCGCAATCCTTTGGCCATTGGCTTTGAACGGTCAATATCGGATTTACTTTTTGACGTTTCATCATTTTGTTTTTAATAAATAAAAATAATTATGAAGATCTACGTGTCATAGGTTACCTGTGGTAGCCAGTGGTTCTCAAAATAATGTGATCTCTGATGCGAGTAATGATGGATTAATATTTGTAATGTTATTATCAATGGTATTGAAAAAATAAAAAGCTTAAAACCATCTATAGAGTAATAAAAAAAGAAGGACGATGTAATCGGTAACGTAGTTTCTGAGATTAGTTATTTCAAAGAAAATATTTTTACGTTTATATAGTTAGAGATCGATAATAAATACTATCATAAAAATGTTAGACATTTTTAAACGAAGAAAAACATAGGTAATCGAATCGAAAATTGCACGTCATTATTATACCATGTCTAATATAGGTTGACCACAAACGTTACTTAAAACTAACTAATTTGCGTTTAGTGTTATAGTTTGAACATGAATTCGGACACTATACTAAAAAACTTCAAAGAAATGTAATGTACACAAACTTTTGAGTCTTATTGCGATCATTTATTTACAAACGTAATAATAGCTTTCAAGTTTAAAATAGTAATAATAAAATACAACATACACTTGATTGGCAAACAGAAGCAAACCATCAAATTCTATAGTATCCAATGTATCCAATTTTGATTGTTGCGTTCACAAATTTCGTAAATCCAGTTATCTTTGAAATATGAGCACTATGAACGTATGTGTATATTATTATACACGTTCGATGCACATTAAAGTTAATGATTACCATAGTTTCGATTTTTCGCAACCCGTTTAGATTGTAGGTTGACCATGTGTTTTAATGACATGTACCAACCGTTCATTAGATAATATTAATTCACACGAGCCTATAGAATACCTCAGTGGTTTTCAACCTTTTTCGAATCGTGATTCCAATTAGTATTTTAATTTTAATACGACCTCTAAAAATAATAAATAACAGAATATGAATAATTTTTTAAATAAGTATATTTAAATAAATATAAAAAAATAAAAAAATAATATGAAAATGTATATTTGCAATTTTCTTGTTTTAATGGTAAACTTGTGCTTGGATTTTTGAAACTACGGTTTCCATGTTAGATTTAATACTAGAAACTGTTACTCTTAAATCTGGTTTTTTAACCATATTATATTTATGAATACAATTGTTGAAATATACGTATAAGGTACGAGTGTAAAAATAATCAGATATTAAACGCCATTCCAAATAAGATCGGTGACCACAATCGCTTATAGTTAATAATCCGTCGTCGGATAAGATTACACTACAGGTTATTTTATTCGGTATGCTACATTCGATTGTACATTCGTAATAATTATATTGATTTTTTAAATCAATGCATTTTGATACGAATAACCATTTTTTCATTATTTTTATGGAACCCTCGCATTATGTTTGTCCACCCTCAAGGGAATCGCGATTCCCAGGTTTAATACCACTGGAATACCTACCGCATTTGTGTACCGATTAAACGTGCATTCGTAGTGTCTCATGTGTTGTAACAGTTACAAACCCTATTCGCTTTTTATTTTAGCGACACACAGAATACGAATTACACACACACACCACACACACACACACACACACACACACACACACACACACACACACAC